>NW_017805281.1:667719-779908 GCF_001891065.2 Hippocampus comes | reverse complement strand
CCGTTTACGGTAGTCCCGTTTTGGTCATCTCCAGCCCAGATGCTCGGATCCAGGTTTTGCTGATTCTAAAACTCGTCGTCCCCATCTGGGGAGTCATCATCTACCCGGTAGCCATCCTAGCTGGACCCCATTCTGGACATCTGCACGGTGGTGTTATCCATTATGGAAGTCCTCATGCTGGTGGTCCCTTTACCAAACTGTTACCATTCCAGCTGTGCCATGTTTTTCGGTCTCCTGTTCATGATTTTTTTGTTTGTTTGTTTTGGGTCACAGTTGCTGATGGTCTCGTGGTACACTCGCCTGATTTGTGTGCAGGCAGCGTGGGATCGGTTCCCATTCGGTGACGGTGTGGATGTGGGTGTGAATGGTTGTTCGTCTCTTTATGTGCCCCGCGACTGAGTGGCGACCAGTTCAGGGTGGCATCAGCACCCTCCGTGACCCTGGTCGGGAAAAGCGGTGTTGAAAATGGGTGGATGTCAGTTTCATTGGTAGGATGGTGTCGGATTTCTTGTCACTATTGTCACTCCAGTTTGTTATTCGTTTCTTGTTTGCCAGTGTACTTTCCTTTTGTCGAGTTTTCCGTTTTGTATTGTTCCGTTGATCGGTCTTCTGTTTTTTGACCCTGTCTAGGTTAGAGTCCGTTCTTGGTTTTGGTAAATTGTATTTCCACCTTCTAGCGGTTCAATTTGGCTTTGGTTTTACATTCTGTCCCTGTTAGCGTTAGCATTCTTTCAGCTTTGATGCCGTCCACATCATTCAGCTCTCGACACGACAAGTTAGTTTATTCGCAATGAACTTTGTCGTTGTCGTTATCAGTTTTCATTTTTTCTTGGTTTGTTTCGTTCTTCACATTTGCGCGCTTCCTTGGTAGAACAAGAAGCTGCTGGCCCTCTCACAGTTGTTGTGTCTGATTTGACGACTGTAGTCTCACAGTTAATCCCATTCATCCTCGTTCCAACGGGTCATCTCAATAGTCTGCAGCCCTTCCATTCTCATCCAAGTTATCTCCATTCTAACACTCATACTGAGAGTCTCCACCTTGGCTTTCTTCATGCTGACAGCTCCCATCCTTCAAAGTCCTTCTCAATCATTTCTTTCCTCATGTTTGCTGTTCCCATTCCAGAATCAGATTTCTCTATCCTGGAAATTCTCATTCGGGCGAGCCCTATTCAAGCACAGTCAGTGGCTGAACAATCCAATATTTATAGACATTGATCCACTAGCTATCCATTCTGCCCGCATAACCACCATCCCGCCTCGGTAGTCTCCCTCCCAATATTCCCATTCTTGGAGTGCCCATCCTGGAGTCTCCCCATCCGAGCTATCTGCATCCCAGCAGTCGTGATTGTCCTGTCTTTGTCGTCTCCATTTTAACTGTTTCCATGTTCACTTCCATTTACTGTACCCCTTTGTCATTCTCGTCTCCATCATGATTATCCTCATTCGGGCTCTCCCTGGGAGTCTCCGAGGGTTCAGTCTTCATCCAGCCAATCCTCACCCTGAATGGCTCCTCCATCTCCAAAATCGGTTTCTTTCCTGTACCCGCTCCGTTACATGCACTCCGAAGTGTCTTTTCAGTTGTTGTATTTGTCCAAACTGTTCCAAACTGCGCCCCCGGAGACGCTTGGGAGCTCATTACGGTACATTTTTTTCCCACAACAATGGAAGAGGCATTGAATTTCCTCATGGCTCCTGTGGTTGTTTTTAATGTGCTCTATAAATAATCTGGAATTGACATGAGAGTCATCTCACACTTTAGCATGATCAGTGAGAAGTTCACAGCTGTGGTTTTTGGAGTAGGTGAGTCTGAGGCATTTCCTTTTTTGTTGGTTTTTTTTTTTTTTGTTTGTTTGTTTTGTTTTTAATATTCTTGATATGTGGCAGCTGCTGATCGTCCTTGCAGGAGAGGCCGCCAGCTGCAGATGACATTAGCATGGAGATAAAGATGGATGTGATGGTTCTAAATGCAAGGACCGCCCACTCTTCAACAGGTGGCAAGACACGCAACTGTGACCAGGGAAACATTTACCTCTCCTGGATCCTCCATAAAAGTTATGTATGTTGCCACTTTAATGAACACGGCTTGTGTAAATACGAAATAAATCCATTTAAAGTGTCGGTAATGCTTTACTGAATGCTTTACTGAAAAGCTAAAATCTTCTCGTCAAGGAAATGTCATCAGCTCTCGCTGTGGTAATTGCTGCCCAGCCACAATTAACGCTTAGCACTTTTTACTCCCACACGGACCTTTAAATGGGAATAACAGAGCTCAGAATGTTAGATGTGAGTAATTAAAGGGGAATATGCAATAACGTGTCTGATGCCAGGTCATCCTTTGAGTGCCACCGTGGGGACGTGCATAGAAAAACAAAACTTTTGCAAAGTATGCATCTACGGCGCCGTGAATATTGCATCACTTGCGCATTGTAATGAGCGAGAGTATCACAACATTCAGTCGGTTAAAAAAAAAAAAAAAAAAACCCCTAGCGTTCCAAATTAAGGTTTGAGTTTCAAATTAGGGTTTCAAGACTTAATTGGGGTTTCACATTAGATTTTAAAGACTGGTTTAGGTTTTCAAACAAAGTCGGGGTTTGAAATTAGGGTTTGAAGACAGGGTTTGGGTTTGAAATTATGGTTTCAGGAGAGTGTTTGGGTTTCAAATTAGGGGTTATTATTTTTTTTTTTTGCAAATTACAGTTTGAAGCCAGAATTGGGGATTCAAATTAGGTTTTTAAGATAGGCTTAGGCGTTTAGACAAAGGCTTTCACAAAAGGGATTGTAGCCAGACTGGGCTTTTAAATTAGGGTTTTAAACAAAGATTAGGCTTTAATGGCTGGGTTAGAGTTTCAAGCACATCCAGCGCACCAACAGCATGTGATACAGCATGTGGTACAGTGTGTGTGTGTGTGTGTGTGTGTGTGTGTGTGTGTGTGTGTGTGTGTGTGTGTGTGTGCGTGCGCGCATCTGTGTGTCTATGCCTTTGTACCGAAGTGCCTCGGGGTGCTTGTAAACAAGGTTTCAAGATGGAGTCAGAAGAGGACCCGAGGAAAGCACGCTGTCGTTTCTGGCAGCTCACGTCCATCCAGAAAGTGCGCAAAGTCCATAAAGTGTCATGCGGACGCCGCGTGGCTGCGGGTCCAAACAGTCGAACAACCAGAGGGAAAGAAAAAAAAAAACACAACATGAGCGAGTGAGCAAGCGAGCGAGCGAGCAGAACACCTGCAGGCTGATTTATTTTACTGCGCCATGTCCACATACCGCTTTGTTTATAGCCAAGAGTGTGACGTGAATATCTATCAGCGCTATACATCGACAATGCTCATAATACACTTAAAAAATATATACATTTTCACAATTTAATATTTAAAAAAATACTGATGCAACAAGGTTTCTTTTACCATTTTCCTGATGGATCGAATACACTAAAATGGCAGTTTAAAGCCAAAATGGCAGAATATCTGAGTTTTGGGGGCATAAGTTCTTAAGAATTTTTTGCAGAGCTGCTCATGACAGCAAATTGTATTCTTCTTGTTAAAACTGGCTAGATCTGTTTCAATATTCCAGGGTGCAAAGATTCTTTGGAATGAGTCCTAAAACCTTCAGTTGAAACCAAAAGATGCAGATGTATTTTGTATTTTCAGGCATGGTTTCTCAAAACGGTTTTGTGGGTCTCCTAATAATAGACAGGTCCACAAATTTGATGTTGCTAGGTAAGATTAGTTTTCGGGTCTGACTTTAAAAAATGAAATCCAGGGGGTAAGATGTACTTGCGACCAAAAGGGCAGACTTTCAGTTATTTTTCTTCTTTAGGCTTTTTTGTGGGTCAATTTATGTTTTGACATCCCTACCAAAATTTCACTCTGCTAAGTCGAACTGGCTTGGGGTACTGATTAAAATTTAAAAAATTCAAGGGTGAATTATCCCTGGAAATGACCCTAAATGGACACTCTAAACCACAGGTGCCCAAGTCCAGTCCTCGAGAGTCCTGATCCAGCCTGTGTGACATGACTCCCTCCTTCAACACACCTGATTCAAAACATCAGCTCATCACCGATCTTTGCCAAAGCAAACAGCTCGATAGGGGCTCTCGAGGACCTGAGTTGGGAACCCCTGCTCGAAACCAAAATGGAAGACCATTTGTGTCTTTTTGGGTGTTGATTTTCAAGACTTTTTTGTGGGTCAAAATGTGGTGGATAAGGTCTGCCGATGTTAGTAAAACTTGCTTCGGGGGGTTAAGGGGGAACAATCCTCAGGGTAAATCTCCCTGAAGAGCCACTTCTAACCAAAATTGCAGACATCCGATGCTTTTAGGCCCAGCTTCTTGAGCAATTTTTCTGGGTCTATTCATGATCGATATGCCAACCAAATTTCATGTTGCTCAATGGAACTTGCTTCAAGGGCTGAACTTTACAAAATAAATTTGTGTTGCAAGGATCCTTGGAACTGACCTCTACGATTACCGCTTCAAACCAAAATGGCAGGCATCAGATATCATTTGCAGGCTTTGTTCATTCAGACTTGATTTTGACAGGCACGCCAACCAAAAATCATGTTGCAAATAGTAAGTGGCATTGGGGATGAATTTTCTAAAAAGTCCAGGGGGCACTCAGCATGAATTCCACATATTGTGGGCGCATCATTAGGTAGCCTTTTAGCCAGCGAGTAAAAGGCTAACCTTGGTGGGAAGCGTTGACTGCCGCCCACACGCCAAGTGAGTCATTGCGGTTTATATGAAAAACATTTGAACTCCCACATACATCGGCCACTTTAATAGGTACACCTGCATAAGATACGGTCGTCCATTACAAGAGCGACATCCAAAATGTGTTCTTTTATGGTAACAGTATGAAAAATACTATTGCTGTCACCTGGAAATTATTGACCATCAAAACTGACCAATCACTTTTGTTGCCCATTCGGAATGACATGCGTTTTGACCGATCAATAACTGCTTGCAGGATGGACACCAACCTATCATAAGTCATGATTGACATTTAATTGGGCTAATGGCTGCTCTTAAAGGTAATGACAGACAAGTAGACCAAGGAATGGCTCCATGGAGAATCCATGAGAACGGCAGTCAGTGTCTGTGATTTGAAACAAGAAAGACAAGGTGCAGTGTGATGGAAGAAAACATGCCAAGTGAGATTATAAATCTTCGAGAAAAAAAAATCCCGCGCTGTTAAAACAGGAAATCTGGTGACCTGAGTTCAAAGGTTCCCATTCAAGTCATGACAGTTAAAATGTCCTCGCACATGGGCGCCCCCTGGCTTTGCAGTACACAGTCAAAAGCTAAAAGAAGAAGTGGATTATTCGGACGTCTTCATCCTGAAGGTGAACAAGATGGAGTCTCATCTTCGTCTTCGAGGCTCATGAAATACAAAGATCGTCCCGGGTGAGAGGTCGCTCCCGTAATGGAGACACCGGGAGGCGACACTTCCCGGGGTCGTGCCGCTGACAGTTTAAGGAATCTTTTGACCCGGCGTTCGGGCGCATCGCCAGCTTCCCCGCCGGTGATTATCAGCCCACGGCGAAGAACCCCACTTCAATGTCGCTGACCGCCCCCCCTCCCCCTGTCATCCCATCCCCCCGCCCCCAATGCCCTCGTCAGCCGGTTGGAACCGACGGGGGCTGACAGAGCGGGTTGACCCCCGGCCGTGGGAATGATGTCGCGGGAGGAACGTCAAGGCGCAATGGCAAAAGTGTCGGGAAGCTTCCTTGTGAAAGCAGCAGGGTCCATTTAAGACTTTGTCATGGCAAGAGCTGCTTTAATTGGCTGGTCAAGGCTATTTTTGTTCCAGCCAAAGAACTGTTCACAATTCTACGCTTGAGAGCGCACTGTACACTTTTTGGTTATTCTTAAAAAAAAGAAGAAAAAAAAAGATAACTCTTGATCAAAGTGTAACTGTGGTGGTCAGAAGCAAAAATATATCTGGTTCCTCAAGAAAAAAGTGCATCCTAATACATTTTTAGTTACACTGGTTGTATTAATGCAAGCCTATAAAAGCGCGCGGAACCTATTTGTCAGTACGCCGTGACAGCTAATGCTAGACTGTTTGAAGCGCAGCCGTGATGTGGCAGCGTTGAAAGCAGTCGTGGCTCCCCTAATTCAATGTGGTATTTTTTTTGGTTCCGATTCTGACGAATCTAAGTCACTTCTCACAAAATCAACGCTTGCAGCCTGCCTGGCAATTGACTTTTTTTTTTTCTACGACGGCTTATTAGAGTCATCAAGTGAGGAAAAAGAATAAGAAAAGACATAGGCAAGCGATCTGGTGTATCACTCGATAGCGTAGAGGTCACTGGTGTCAAACTCAAGGCCTGGGGGCCAAATGTGGCCCGCCACATCATTTTCTGTGGTCCGTGAAAGCAAATCAAACATCTACCATGATTGCGAAAATCTCGACCAAAATTGCAACTTCTCACATGTAATAAATAAGAGAAATATTGTACGCATTTCCCTCTTACCAAACGCCTGATTACAGTAACTTAAACAATCGATGAATCAATGACTTGTTTAAATGCTTTCAGAGTCATAACGGTCCTCCAAGGGAAATGGTCACCTCAATGTGGCCCGTGACAAAAATGAGTTTGACACCCCTGGCGTAGATGGTGGATGCCAGGGATGGGCCAGTCAATGACTTGACGTCACATCCGTTGCTAACATGGCGCCATGCATTAAAATTAACGAGGCAAATTTAAGACTGGACACAAAACCGAGAACACCAAATATTGATCAAACGTTACAATATTGCTCTGTTTCCCCATCAATATGTCGAAATGGACCGCCAATGGTACAAGTCAAGTACCTGTTGTTGTTGTTGTTTGTTTTTGGTTAAGTAATTGTCAAGGGTTTGTAATCATGAGGCAGTGCCATGTTTCTTCTCTCAACAATTGGATGTTTACTGCGTTGACTGCATTTCGGGTACATGTTTGCTCTGTCTATGTTTCTACTCTTCATTGCAGGGTAACAAACACCCTTTGGTTGAGTACAGTGTTGTTATCAAGTCCAGCGATTGTTAGTAACTGTATCTTTGTGATCAAAATCAATAGCTTTTTCTCACGTAGACAAAACACTGTGAATGCGTTCTGTGCAATTTCTCATTTTTACTTGCAAGTCAGTTGTCAGCAATTGAATGTTTGTGATCAGAAGCTGCCACGTGTGTCAGAAGGCTATTTAAACTGCTATTTGTGTTGACTGTGTGCAATTTCTCCTCTTTCTCACCAGATAAAAGCCTCCGTTTTTTTATTTTTTTATTTACAAAACCGAGAACACCAAATATTGATCAAACGTTACGATATTGCTCTGTTTCCCCATCAGTATGTTGAAATGGCCCGTCAATGGTACAAGTCAAGAACCTGTTGTTGTTGTTGTTTGTTTTTGGTTAAGTAATTGTCAAGGGTTTGTAATCATGAGGCAGTGCCATGTTTCTTCTCTCAACAATTGGATGTTTACTGCGTTGACTGCATTTCGGGTACATGTTTGCTCTGTCTATGTTTCTACTCTTCATTGCAGGGTAACAAACACCCTTTGGTTGAGTACAGTGTTGTTATCAAGTCCAGCAATTGTTAGTAACTGTATCTTTGTGATCAAAATCAATAGCTTTTTCTCACGTAGACAAAACACTGTGAATGCGTTCTGTGCAATTTCTCATTTTTACTTGCAAGTCAGTTGTCAGCAATTGAATGTTTGTGATCAGAAGCTGCCACGTGTGTCAGAAGGCTATTTAAACTGCTATTTGTGTTGACTGTGTGCAATTTCTCCTCTTTCTCACCAGATAAAAGCCTCCGTTTTTTTATTTATTTATTTATTTAATTTTTTTTTTTATGACAGTAATAGAAAAGTGCCACTACACATCTTAATATCTGCGGAACAACGGGGAAAAAAAAATCGAAATTGCATCAAAGCTAAATGGCGAACATTTTTTTTTTCTTTAAAGCCCTGCAAGTTCATATTGATTTTTACAGAGTGGAAATGTAATTTTTCTTTGTCCTTCCTCGCCTGCCTGCCAATCAGAGGTGAGCATAAAAACTCCTGCGGACATCTCTCACTTGACAGCCTCATTTCCAGGACGGGAGGCCAAAGTGGCGGCGAAGTCTTTGAGCCGGCTAGCGGCTTCTGCTTTTGTCTCCTCTTATTTCCTTGGAAAAAGAAAGAAAAAAAAATCAGCGGGAGGGTTTGAGATGGTCCTCCCGACCGCTCGGCCATTAACTGCCAAGCTGATTGCTTTGTGCGAAAGGTACCCAAAGAGAGAGGCGAAGGAAATTAGGGAATAATGGGCGGGAGTAATGGAAGACGATGAAAAGTGGCAGCCTGGCTCGTCTTGGCAAAGTTGAAACAAAAAGAGAAGGAGGCAGGAGGGGAAAAAAAACGGTATCAGTGAGCAGAGATGAGACCAATGAAGTCCATAGTTGTTTATTTATTTATTTATTTTAAGATGTTGCCTGCTGAAGTGCCGGTGTTAAATCTGACCAATTGCTGGTGTCTCCTGTAATGACAGATGTGTTATGAGGTCATAACTTATGCTTTTGGCCTGTGTTTCTTTAGCTGAAATTGATTCCTTGGAAAAAATGGAAGGAATTATGAGCAGTTCAAAACAGCAGTCGCCGTTCACGCAAAACCTTTAGGTGGTGTTAAATCTGACCAATTACTGGTGTCTCCTGTAATGACAGATGTGTTATGAGGTCATCACATATGCTTTTGGCCTGTGTTTCTTTAGCTGAAATTGATTCCTTGGAAAAAATGGAAGGAATTATGAGCAGTTCAAAACAGCATTCGCTGTCTTTTGGGGATATTGGATCTTTGGGGATATTCATCCATCCATCCATCCATCCATTTTCCGATCCGCTTTATCCTCACAGAGGGTCGCGGGGGGGTGCTGGAGCCTATCCCAGCCGTCTTCGGGCAGTAGTCGGGGGACACCCTGAACCGGTTGCCAGCCAATCGCAGGGCACACAGAGACGAACAACCATCCGTGCTCACACTCACACCTAGGGACAATTTAGAGCGTTCCATTCACCTGCCATGCATGTTTTTGGAATGTGGAAGGAAACCGCAGTACCCAGAGAAAACCCATGCACGCACGGGGAGAAAATGCAAACTCCACACAGGAAGGCCGGAGCTGGGATCAAACCCACGAGTTCTGCACTGTGAGGTTGACGCGCTTACCACTGGATAACCGGGTTGTGCATTTTCAAGGCAGCCCAGAAAAAAAAAGAAAAAGTCAAGAAAAGCCTACTAGAACATCTGAAATGCTGAGATGTATTGGACTTATTCAAAATAGTGGCAGGTGAGTGCTGACTCCCATTTAACATGAGTTTGAATGTTATTGGTTAATTCAGAACAGCCACAATTTAGAATTTAGAACAGGGGTGTGTAGACTCTTTTATATCTACTGTACATAAAGACTGAGCACCATTTATGAAGTGTTTGCACTCTAACTGCGAATGCACTTCTACTATATGTCACTATATAAGTATGTGGTTTACTCCACCACTGCTAAATTAATCACCAGGTAGCCCAAAAAAGTGTAGAGAAAATGTGTGGGCTTTTTGTTTTGTTTGTACGTTTTTTTTTTTTTTGAAGGTCAGACTTTTGAGAGGATGTGTTACAAAGATGTAGCAGAGTAGACCGAGAGAGTTGTTTTTGCTTGTTGTTGTGTGGAAAAAAAAAGCCTGCATCATGGAATGTACTTTACCGTCTGTTGAACCTTTTCCCTCAAGAAACACTTCAGATGAGCGTGCAACGATTCCGCCAAATGAATGGCCAAGTTTTTTGTTCCCAAAAAAGTGTAGAGAAAATGTGTGGGCTTTTTGTTTTGTTTGTACGTTTTTTTTTTTTTTGAAGGTCAGACTTTTGAGAGGATGTGTTACAAAGATGTAGCCGAGTAGACCGAGAGAGTTGTGATTGCTTGTAGTTGTGTGGAAAAAAAAAGCCTGCATCATGGAATGTACTTTACCATCTGTTGAACCTTTTCCCTCAAGAAACACTTCAGATGAGCGTGCAACGATTCCGCCAAATGAATGGCCAAGTTTTTTGTTTTGTTTGTTTTTGTACAAAAAAAAAAAAAAAAAAACGAGCGTATTTATAAAACAAGGATAAAATGTAGATGAAAAATTCATCACAAACTGAATCCAAGACAAACTTGGGCATATGGAAACCAATGTTCCACTGCATATGAAGGTTCTGTGTTTATGCGGGTGTATTTCTGCGTCAACAAGTACATATGCGGCTGTGTACGTGCACGCGTAGCTGTGTGTACATACACGTACCTGTCAATGTGTTTATTTTTGCATATGGTGTGTGTGCGTGTGCTTGTAAATATGTATTTATGTTCATATGTTTTCTTTATGTGAAGTGTACACTGGACGCCCACATAGTCATGGCTCAACATCCACGGATTCATATATTTGTGATTTTTTTTTTCCCTCCGGATATTTTTTTCAATATTTAATTTATTCATTTATTTATTTTTTTTGTGGGGGGCCAACCGCCATTTTTCATGTAAAACACTTATTGGTCATATATTTTTGAATCATCTTATTATCGTATTGTTGAAAAAAAAGAAAAAAAAACAATCCAATTCCAATTTTTTTCATTGCAATAATACTTGCCGTCAATTATAAGCACATTTTCACCGGTGGATATCCCCCGTGAATAGCGACGGTCCACTATACTTAATACATGCATATGTATTAAAATATGTGTTTATCGCGACATGTATACATTGTTTCTACATGCGTGGCTGTGTCGTATGTGAACGTGTGAATAATGTGTATGAATTAACCGTGTATATAGTAGGTGAGTGGATGAATCGTGGGTGATTAAAATGGGCATTTGAGTGAGCATGGAAAAGAGATAACGTCTCCTTCCTGAGTTAGTTTTAGGATGCCGCTGATCCCGCGTCTGTGAAGGATGTATTTGTATGACACCAATAGGTACATTAACACCTGGATGCGGAGCAAGAACCTGGTGAGAGAAAGCCATTATATTTCAAAGAAGCAGAACTTGAAATAAATTGAATTGAATTGAATTGAATACAACTTTATTGTCAAATGTGCTGTACAGCACAGATGAAATTTCTTCCCTCTCAACATAAAACAAGAGGAGCCGCTGCGGGTGTCCGCGCCGCCATCAAAAGAAAAGTTAACAAAAAAATGACAAAATAATACAAGACAACACATGAGACACAGACAATCGTGCAATCTTAACCACCTTCCTGCATACACTTTGTTGTCTGAAGCAGTTATTGATGAAAGAGGAGCGAATCAAAGTGTCCTTTTCACCAGTGGATCAAAGACGTCATGCTGCAATGTGCACACGCCTGCTACAAGCTAAGCTTGAAAGCAACAAGAAGCTGTCGCATCCATTAACGAAAAAGAGATTGGCTCTCTTCTCCTGTCTCATGTAAATCCGCTTCAATTCCAAGCCGTGACTCCTGGTTCCACATACGCATCGGCGCTCTATGCTGACGCTCCTTTCTTCTCATCGTCGGCTCCTCAATCCATGCATCCATCCAGCCGCAGACTGTCCATCAGCACTGACCTTTTCGCTGAACAAAGCGGGGCGGTGAAAATGCTGCCTACTTCAGGCGCAAGACACAAGCGCCCCGTGGATGTCCAGCAACGACAGTCAAATGGCGCCGACATTCCTACCAATCAAAAAAATCAGTGCTGGTACGCGTGTGCTGCCGAGAAGGCGCAACCACCAAGCACAGATTCTTCTTCTTTGACGAATGTCGTGGCCAAAAATGCTGAAAACAATCCACATCAGGTCCACACGACGTAGCAACAACACCATATGACAAAACAAAGACAAAAACAGCAAAAAACGCAAGGCTCTTGAAGAGCACTTGTCGACGGCTGCCTATTCGGGCGCCATCTTGGAAAAAAAAAAAAAAAAAAATCTATCCCAAAACCTATCCCAGCTGTCTTCGGGCAATTGTCGGGGGACACCCTGAACCGGTTGCCAGCCAATCGCAGGGCACACATAGAGGAACAACCATCCGCGTTCACACTTTAATTCAATTTAGAGTGTTCCAATAACCTACCATGCATGTTTTTGGAATGTTGAAGGAAACCGGAGTACCCGGAGAAAACCCATGCACGCACGGGGAGAACATGCAAACTCCACACAGGAAGGCCGGAGGCGGGATCGAACCCACGAGTTCTGCACTGTGAGGTTGACGCTGTAACCACAGGACCACCGGGTTGTGCATTTTCAAGGCAGCTCAAAAAAAAAGAAAAAGTCAAGAAAAACCTACTTGAACATCTGAAATGCTGAATCAACATCCACGGATTCATATATTTGTGATTTTTTTTTTTTCCCTCCGGATATTTTTTTCAATATTTAATTTATTCATTTATTTATTTTTTTTGTGGGGGGCCAACCGCCATTTTTCATGTAAAACACTTATTGGTCATATATTTTTGAATCATCCACCATTTATGAAGTGTTTGCACTCTAACTGCGAATGCACTTCTACTATATTTCACTATATAAGTATGTGGTTTACTCCATCACTGCTAAATTAATCACCACGTAGCCCAAAAAAGTGAAGAGAAAATGTGTGGGCTTTTTGTTTTGTTTGTACGTTTTTTTTTTTTTTGAAGGTCAGACTTTTGAGAGGATGTGTTACAAAGATGTAGCCGAGTAGACCGAGAGAGTTGTGATTGCTTGTAGTTGTGTGGAAAAAAAAAGCCTGCATCATGGAATGTACTTTACCGTCTGTTGAACCTTTTCCCTCAAGAAACACTTCAGATGAGCGTGCAACTATTCCGCCAAATGAATGGCCAAGTTTTTTGTTTTGTTTGTTTTTGTACAAAAAAAAAAAAAAAAAAACGAGCGTATTTATAAAACAAGGATAAAATGTAGATGAAAAATTCATCACAAACTGAATCCAAGACAAACTTGGGCATATGGAAACCAATGTTCCACTGCATATGAAGGTTCTGTGTTTATGCGGGTGTATTTCTGCGTCAACAAGTACATATGCGGCTGTGTACGTGCACGCGTAGCTGTGTGTACATACACGTACCTGTCAATGTGTTTATTTTTGCATATGGTGTGTGTGCGTGTGCTTGTAAATATGTATTTATGTTCATATGTTTTCTTTATGTGAAGTGTACACTGGACGCCCACATAGTCATGGCTCAACATCCACGGATTCATATATTTGTGATTTTTTTTTTCCCTCCGGATATTTTTTTCAATATTTAATTTATTCATTTATTTATTTTTTTTGTGGGGGGCCAACCGCCATTTTTCATGTAAAACACTTATTGGTCATATATTTTTGAATCATCTTATTATCGTATTGTTGAAAAAAAAGAAAAAAAAACAATCCAATTCCAATTTTTTTCATTGCAATAATACTTGCCGTCAATTATAAGCACATTTTCACCGGTGGATATCCCCCGTGAATAGCGACGGTCCACTATACTTAATACATGCATATGTATTAAAATATGTGTTTATCGCGACATGTATACATTGTTTCTACATGCGTGGCTGTGTCGTATGTGAACGTGTGAATAATGTATATGAATTAACCGTGTATATAGTAGGTGAGTGGATGAATCGTGGGTGATTAAAATGGGCATTTGAGTGAGCATGGAAAAGAGATAACGTCTCCTTCCTGAGTTAGTTTTAGGATGCCGCTGATCCCGCGTCTGTGAAGGATGTATTTGTATGACACCAATAGGTACATTAACACCTGGATGCGGAGCAAGAACCTGGTGAGAGAAAGCCATTCTAAACTAAAAGTAAAACTTGGATGTTTTAAGAGTCGAAACAGGTGCTGAGTGAATATGCAACTTAAAGCTCTTTGGGCATGCACCGTATGATGTAGATTAGGGGTGCCCAAACCTTTTGGACCGAAGATCGACTTTTCGACCAACCAACCTCCCGCGATCGCCGCGCACGCACGTGCACACGCACACCATGATGAGCAACAGCCTGACACGGAGGCCTGCGACGCACTTTTGCAGCCTGATAACTATCGTAGCTCACACTTACCGTTTTAAAGTGCTTCCCTCGGCCCTCGAGATTGTTATTCTTTGCCCGTGCCCTCGGTGAATTGTACATGAAACAAACTGAATGAGAATAATGATCACGCTAAAAGCTATAGCGCAACAGCTCTGATCACAAGCTGCAATTGCAGACTGCTGAGCGCTAAAAACTTCCGGTGACGCACCATTGGTTAAAGATTTACCTGCTTTATTTTATTAATTTTTTTAAATACTTTTTGTGAAAATGAGACTGATAGGATGATTAGAGTGCAGTGTACATTAACACAAAAAATATATTACTAACATGCACAAAGACACACAAATATTTTGTTTTGGTTTTTTTCTCCTCTGCACCCCTCGCGATCGATTTGGGACCAGTCCGCGATCTACCGGACGATCGCAATCGACGTAATCTCGAGATATTGCCCAAAAAATGATGAAGACGCTCTTTTTTTTTCCCCCACCACCTCCCTCGCCTCCCTCCAATAGTGAGCACAATCAGGGACTCAGCTGGGTGCTTTAGCAGCAGCGCTCCGCGAACAAGCAGTTGAGGGAACTCCGGCTATAAGGGGGAGGGAAAATCAACAGTTTGATTTGCAAAATGCTGCACTCGGACCAGGAGGAGCCCATTACGGGAAGAAAGAGGAGGAAGCGGACGACGGAGGAGAATGAGGCGCGCAACGCTAGGAGCGGGAAGGGTGTCGATATCACAGCTCCAATTACGGTCTTCTAAATGGGCCCCGGTGTCGGCGGGAATGAGCAGCTCCATCCATCTGTCCCGACAGCCGCGCTCCTTAGCCCGTCACTCCCGCTTGCCGCCGCAATCTGTACATTTCCACTTGGCCCCACAAATTGATAATCTGATTGTGCCGTAACCCGGTTAGCCGCTCGAAGACAAAGACGAGGAGGATGAAGATGGCCCTAGCACAAGCGTGGCGACTCCGCCGTGCTTGAGTGAGGCGCTTCCCAGGAAATCCACTTCATCGATCGTTAAGGAAATTCGCAATCCATTATCAATGATGGAGCATGCCCGGAAAAGCCAATGCGATTTGTTCTCTGAGTGTTCTCAAAGAAGTCATTTAGTGCCATCGTAAAACGATGCGATTTACGCCATGAAGTTACGATACGATTTTCCCAATTCCAATACGATACATTACGAAGCGAAACATCCGTCATTCCGATTACGATAAAACACAATGAAATAAAATTCACCTCAATTACGATGCAAAGCGGTTCATTCCAACTGAGATGTGATCGAATACAATCAATCGATTCATGCCGATTACTTTAAAATACAATTACGATACCATGCAATTTACTCCCGCTACGATACGATTGATTCCATTATGATACGATATGAAGCGATAGAATATCATAACAATATCATTATTCTAATATCACGCTACGAAATCTATTTCCGATAAGAAGTGATAAAATACCAATCACTTCGATTCGGATTAACTGAAACGATTCAATGACCATGTGATACGATGCAATGCGATTAATTCGATTGTAATCAGTTACAATAGCTCCCGGAGATCACGAGCAACAGCAAGCCTTCTACATTTTTTGAAGCAAGCGGTTCGTTAGATTTATTCGGATCATTTAGGAATAGCAATAATTGCGAAGCTCGCAAAGGTTTCTTCAGAAGCCCAAAAGACAAACAAACAATGACTTTCCTGAGCACGTGCGCCAATAAATAAAATATTTCGCTCGGATCCAGTTTTGCTCTTCACGGATCTGTTGAAGCGGCGCAGGTAGCGGCATTCATACAAAGTGGAGCGCCGGAGTTCAGTCGACGATCGTTGGCCAGGTTCGATGGAGGCGAGCGATCCCTCGCCAGGCTCCGTATTGATCCCGGGGCTCTTCTCTCCGCCCGCGGCAGATGAATGGAGCAGCGCCGACGTAATTGAGTCTTTACGGAGCCCACGTGAAGACGGCAGAGGTGGAATGGCTTTCAGATTGTCAATCTGCTCCTCCATTACGCCGCTTGGCTGTGCATGTTTGCCAGAGGGCCGTGCGCATCTAAATGCGCTTTTGTGGTGAGCGGCGCGCTTGAGTTTGGCGGGGGCCGAGCTTTTCTTGTTTCAATGGCCGCTGAGTCTTCAGGTTTTCCTACGTGGACGAGAACAACGTCGACCAAAGCAGGCGGCCATCAGGTATACGTCACGCTCGTTCTCGTCCCCATCGCAGTGAGTGAGTGCGTGAGTGAGTTACTTTGCAACTGAGTAGTCAAGTTTATTTTTATAGCCCGCAATCAAGCCCGCAGTTGACATCTCCTGATCTGAACCCTTCTGAGTGAGCTGCTTTGTGAGCGTGTAAGAAATATGTTGCGTGTTTGTCAGTCCAAAGGTGAGTTACTGACTTGATAGGTGACTGAGTCAATGTGTGAATGAGTTGAGTGTCGAAGTCAGTTTGTCATGAGCCAGCAAGCGAATGAGTGAATGTCTGTGTTCTCACATATAGCTGAATCGACTCAGCTGGTCATCAACAGTAAATTCCACCCATCCATCCATCCATTTTCCGATCCGCTTTATCCTCACAAGAATCACAGCGGGTGCCGGAGCCGATCCCAGCCGTCTTCGTGTGTTCAATCAGCCTGCCATGCATGTTTTTGGAATGTAGAAGGAAACCGGAGTACCCGAAGAAAACCCACGCAGGCCCGGGATCGAACCCACGACCTCTGCACTGTGCGGTCGACGCGTTAACCACTGGATCACCGGGCTGCCCACAGTAACATCAAATTTTCCAAAAATGAAAAGTGCCATTGGAAATGACGGAAAATACCCGTCGGTGGATGGACTGCGGCTGCCTCTCGTACCCCAACTTCACCTCATCTCTGCCTCCGTCGCCATGGTGATGTGGAAGGCTCGGGGGAGGATTAATGGGCGTCGGATGGCGAGGCATCTGCAGCTCGCTACGCCGCCAACTGCTGCTGTCACGTGATGAAAAAGACGCTCTCGGAGCCGACAGGTGCTAACTTCCTGTGTGACTCGATCTTGTTGTCTCTCATGTCCAAAGTGCTCTTGCAGTCCTTCTTCACCTCCAACCTTTTCTCTGGCCAAAGTGTTTGCTCAAGGGCAAAGAAACAGTACACAGGAAGGCACAGGAAGTAGACTAGCATCTCTCCCATCACTATTCCAGATTCCAATTTCATGTTATTTGTTGATCCTCATAATTTATTTCAAATCACATGTATTCCTTCTACACTCGCCACCATTACTCTGGTCCAAGAGTTAAGGCTATACCCCAAGAGGTAGAGCAGGCGCAGGCAATGACTTGGAAAAAAAAAAAAAAAAAAAGGAATCATTTTATATTATATACGGTCAGGGTTACTCTCTAATGGTATGACGAACTTGGATTCCAAATAGCTGCCGCTGAAATTGTGTGTTCGCTCGAGCAGACTGCTGCCGGGTGGGTTGTGTGGAATCTACTAAGGCCCACCACATACCGTGCAATGCGGCTGAGCCCAAACGGAATGGACCAATGTGAAGAAAAGAAAAATGACAGTTGGTGACTTACACCCACGCACAGAGCGATTGAGCCCAGCTCATCTACTGACGTGCTGCAACGGGAAACTACACCCTTTATTGACTTGTAAGGCTCTTCCCGCTGTTTACTGTACTGTCTTACTTTTATTGAACCACAAAAACATGGCATGATTGTCAAGGAAGAAGCGAGTTTCCACTGAGAGAAAAAGAGGGTGAACATGAAGGCGTACTTCGTCTTTCGAAAGGTTTCCATACTCATATTTTACATCGCAACTACCGTACTGGCCCGAATATAAGGCGGTGTTTTTTGCATTGAAACAAGACTGAAAAAGTGGGGGTCGTCTCATATTCGTGGTCTGGACATTATACCCATTCACGACGCTAGATGGCACCAGATATCATTGAAGCGAATGCTGAACTTGACTCCCCAGGCCAAAGTGAACCCCTGTCACGAAGAATAAAAATAAAAATAGCGGTAGCACGAAGAAGAAAAATAAAAAATAATTGCACATTAGTTTACATATTTAAAGGTTCAGATATTAAGATTTGAATGAGGCAAAATAACATGCTTTTCCTCTCAAATATATTGTTATAATCATTTGTTTCAGATGTACTGTAATTATTTTCTGTATCAAAATTAATTTGGTGTTCAAAAAGTCTTTTTTCAAACTTGAGTCTTGAAAAAGAGGGGGTCGTCTTATAATCAGGGCCGTCTTATATTCGGGCCAATACGGTATATTTTAATCGAACTGACATACTTTAGCGTGGCATGAGCTGGCATCCATTTCACAGTCTGCATTTATTGAGCTCGCCTTGCAAGTGACAAGCAATCAGAGCATCCGAGATGGTAGTACACTTGTCTCTTTAGCGAGTCATGCTCTCTTGGCAAGACTAATTGATTTAAATTTAATCCAAGTCTAAAATATAAACATGTAAAAGTTGAACGATGCGTGAGTTGATTGGTCATGCCTGGCACAAGGATGATCTCGTAACAAAGCGACTGTTATTTTGTGTAGACTAACATTTCCAATGAATCAAATTATTGGGAACAGATTCACATAAAGAACGGGTTTTTAATTCCAATCACTCGGGAGGGTTAAAGTTAGAGTCAATCTCGAAATCTCTCAAAGTCAGGGACGAGCCTAGCGTTAGGATTGCGGTTCCTCTTAAAGTCAGGGTAAGTTCAGGATCTGGTTAGGGTTCCTCTGTAATTCTGTAAGTCTATGAACCCCAATTTTAAGGTTAGCATTAGCTTTACGCTTCGTTTCTTGTTTCTTTTCGCTGCTGTGAATTCAGGCTTTCTAATAATGAAAGGCATTGACATGCGGCCAAGTGTGAACAAGTCATAAGTTTCTTCTTTCTGCGATAGAGAATGGGAAAATGAGATGAACGTGAGAAAAGCAATTTTTTTTTTTTTACAGCAGCAAACCTTGACAAGCTACAGCCTGAAGGACGCTGTGCGTTTGCCTTCCGGGCCGCGGCCTCGACCTGGACAGGGCCAGCGAGTCTGCCTGACAAGGCAAGGTCAGTGACCTGGACAGCCTTTCGAGTCGTCAAACCTTGAGGCAGGAGCAGAGCCGAGGCTTGGGAGCGCCGCCTTTCGTCTGAGTTCAGGAAAAAAAGTGGACACGGAAAGAAGCCTAAACTCCCTCTGGACCTCATTGTGTGTGGATGCTGAGAGATGATGTCATCTTCTTGAAATTGTACAGACAAAAAGTTTTTTGAAGGGTTGGACTCAGGGATTGTTCATATTTTTAAAAATAATGTTCCCAACCGCCCATAAAGAATGACATGAGCAAAAGAAACGCAAGAGTAGGGTTAGCTAAAGTTGATTTTAGAGTTAGCATGAGTGTTAGCTAGAGTTAAGGTTCATAAAGTCAGTTGCTTAGGATTGTTGTTGAGGTTCAAGTTAGATTAGTTAGAAACATAGTCCCCAAAGACGGCACTATTGCTGGCTGAGACAATTTAAAAGAAGTCCTGTCAAAAAGATCCAAACATTTAAAAATATGTCCATTAAATTAAATACATATAAGGAAGGAGGAGCCATATATTAAAATGTTAATGCTCTCATGCCATTTTGTTTGTTTTTTTTTTTTTTTATAATCTTTGATGTAATTTTCTGGGATTTGTAAAATAATTTGGTTTGGAAAGGAGCACGATGCCTTTTAGAAGCTTTTCTCATTTGTCAAAAAGCCTCAGATTTGAAATGGTCCATTTTCTGGTTGATCTTTAAAAATATTCAATATGCAAATAAGCTTGACTCTAATTGTGTCTCTGTTCTCCCTAATTTGATATGGAAAACCGCTTTGCTCTGACTGGTTAATTCCCGATACGTGGGTGTCTTCATATCTTTTCATTGTGCTGGCTCCACTGAAATTCAGCGATCCGTCAGCGGAATCGGGTTCAGCCGCCGTGCAGTCTGAGAAGACCACTGCAGGGCGATGGCCTTGGGTTCTAACTTGGAAAGAGCCAGATTGATACGCGAATCACTCAAAGACGTTCTTCTCCACTGTATCAATCTGGGGCTGCTACAATGTGATCTGTTGGGGAAAGCCATGACATGCAATACTTTGTGCTGATTGGACGATGCGGCAACTTGTGCACGACTACCAAACTATTGTTTTGACCAATCCTACCAAGTGATGAAATGATCGTCACCAGCATGCGCTTTGTTATGACCAACTGGGTCCTGTTATCTCGATGATTGGCACAGACGGCATCATGGCGTTGAGTGATTGTTGTCATTTTTACAATGTAAATATGTGGATAAAAGGTGTCTTAAATAGCATGACGTTACTTTTTTAAAATGTATTTATTGATCAAGCCGTTTGTCAACGGAGAAAAGTTTTCATCACAGCCACATGTTCCGCCGCCAAACATACTCTTGCTTTGTGATTAGCATTAGAGCAAATTAGTGGCCTTGGGAAAAGTTGGATTCGCGGGGGTTTGTGAAATCACAAATTCTGTTAGTATTTTTGCAGGAAAGGTTGTTTGGAGGAAAATTAATCGTCGTTTATAAAAAACAAACAAACAAACAAAACCCTTAAAAACGAGCATATGCTTGTTGTAACTCTTTCAAAAATAAACTTGAAATTCTATCTTCATCCAACTCAAAATCGTATTGAAATGTTTTTGCGTGTTTCCTAGTTGTCTCTTTGTTAACAAATTCTTATTTTGCGATCGAAAGCCCTTTATCAGTTTTTTTTTTTTTTTTTTTTTTATGTTTTGAAGTGTCACAAAAGCAAACAGTATCAGTTTGCTTGTTCCACAAAAACTTGTTTCTCCGCTTTTTAGTCAGCAACATGTGTTTTCGGTGAAATGGACCCACGTTTGACTATTGATCACCCAAGAATGGAAATAAGTGGAAGCATGTTTTTCCTTCCTGATGTTTTTATTTGTTTGTTTGTTTTTTGGGAGGCAGGGTATATTTGGTGCATATATTGTCACAGAGCACAATATTGCGTGGATTATGAAAGATTGGTCAAAACTGTTTGACAGTAGAGTATAGATGGTAAATATTTAATCCGGGCAAACACTACCTCAAACACCTTGGCATATCATGAAAGAAAAATAATCATTTTACATGTGTTTGAGAACCAAAGAGTCTAAAAATGGTGAGGAGGTCTGCCTACGACAGAAGGTTTTTTTTTTTTTTTTTTTTTTTCTTTCTGCGGTCTCGTTATGTTACGGTCGGCGGGTCGGTGGATCGCCACATCGCTCGCTATCTTGGATCACAGCGGCGTGACCTCTCGCTCTCATCCGGCTCTCATCGTCGTCACACCTGCCTGGGCCCCGAGCTCAGCCAGCGTGGCTGTACTCGGTGGGATCACGGTGCCCCCTGGAGGCCACTTTTTCTTCGTCTTCTTCCTCCTCTTCGGAATCAGCGGGGCACCTCATACATATTTCATCAGGTTTAACTCCACTTAAAATATGCATTCTAATTGGGCCTAAGTGGCGCAGCTCAGCTCCCTAAGTAGCTCCTCCGCTCGTGCGCTCACGTCCTCCTCCTAACGGACACGTTCGACTCAGCCCACGTTCTCCTGCCGGCTGCCTCGTCTCCTCATCTTCCTCCTTTTTCACATCCTCTTCTTCACAGGCTTGACCGTGTTAATCGTGTCGTATTGATTTGTTTGGAACACAGTGCACACGAGGAGGAAGGGAGGCACGCGTGGTGGGATGCAAATGTGCCTTATGTTAGCTCGTCGATTGATAGATTAGGATTTGGATTCAAGAATTAATGAGCTTTCGATGCAACAAAAATTAAGATGAATTTGAGAAGACTTTTAAGATGACTTTTTATCTCCAGTAGGCTTGATTATTGCAATAGTTGTCTTACTGGACTGCCGCAAAAGAGCATGAAACAGCTGCAGCGCATTCAAGCTGCAGCAGCTCGGGATATGAGATCAGATCATATTGCTCCAGTTCAAAATGCTTTGCACTGGCTCACACTTAGCTGTAGAATAGATTTCAAAATTCCGCTCCTGGTTTAGAAATCATTGAATGGTTTGGGTCATGAATACATTCAAGAAATGGTCATTGAATATAAACCCAGTTAGGGCTCTGACATCTGCAGGCTTGGATCAATTAATGGAGCCCAGAGTTAAAGTAAACATGGTAAATCTGCATTTAGCTGTTATGCTGCACACAAATGGAATAAGCTGCCATCAGAACTGAAGTCAGGCCCACATGTAACTGCTTTTAAACCCAGATTTAAAACGTAGCCTCCACACCCCCCCCCACCCCCCATACTATTGATTAAGATCTTTTAAACATTTTAAATCTTCCATTTGCTTTAGTTGTGTTGCACGGCGGTGAGGGTTGCTACTCACTTCCTGTTTTAATTTGAAAGAATGACTCTCCTCTCATTTCAGGTCACTTCCCCTTCCTCCTGTGTCAGTCTGATTGTCAGCCCTGATTGTTTCCACCTGTTGCCCCTTACCTTGTGTTTAAATGGTCCTTGACTCCCTTTGTCCTGGGCCAGTGTGTACTGTCAGAACCAGGCTTGGACACAGGACACAGGACACAGGACACAGGACACAGGACAAAGTTGCAGGGTACAAAGTGAAGATATATTTATTTGAGGATCAGGAACTGACTATTTAAAATGGCAAGGCTGTGGAAACAAGGCAAGAACTGCTCAGCTCTGTGGCGAGAGGCTGGAGTCCACACACAAGGACGAAACACACTGGCACAGGACAAAGGGAGACAAGGACCATTCAAACACAAGGTAAGGGGCAACAGGGCGGGGCTGACAATCCGTCTGGCACAGGGGGAAGGGTACGTGATCTGAGACGAGAGGAGAGTCATTCTTTCAAAATTGAACCAGGAAGTGACCGGTGTGACGTTGTTTTACAAACGTACACTCATTTCTTAACCTTTTTAAAAGGTTTCTGTTATTGTGTTTAAATGTTGTCAATGTATGTTCTTTTTGGTTAATACTTTTAGGTATTGTGTCTTTGCTTGTGTGAAGCACATTGAGTTGCTTTGTGTATGAAATCCAGCCAACCATTTTTGACAGTGCTTACCCTGGACAGGGTGGCGGGGCTGCTGGAGCCTATCCCAGCTGACTTCGGGCGGTAGGTGGACTACACTCTGAAAAGGTCGCGAGTCAGTCACAGGGTACACAGAGTCGAACAATCATTCACACGGTCACTGAGTAGGAACTGATCCCACTCTGCCTGCATGCAAGTCAGGTGAGTGTACTATGACACCATCAGTGGCTTTATGTGTGAAATGGGCTGCATTGCCTTACCTTGATGTTGCAAATGACACTTTTGCTTTTGGCACAAAGACAATACGTGACACATTTCATCCTGTTATTCTTATGTCTGGAGTGCATATTTCCATTTGGCATTTTTTACAAATTGTTTAGCAGTTAATGTTTGCATATCTCCAACCTAATGTGCAAATAACTGAAAGACTCACCTCGCTCCTTTCCTCACAAACACACACAGGAGACAGCTGCAGCACAAACGGAATGGAACAGAATAGCTACTTGTGCACTTTTTAAAGTTTCTAAACTTGACTAATATGAATTGTCTTCACTCTGCGTCGGCCTCACAGTGCAGTGCAGAGGTGCAGGGTTAGATTCTGGCTCCGGCCTTCCTGTATGGAGTTTGCATGTTCTCCCCGTGTCAGGGTGGGTTTTCTCTGGGTACTCCGGTTTCTTCCCACATCCCCAAAACATGCTTGGTAGCTAAATTGACCACTCTCTAAAACTGTCCCCAGATGTGAATGTTCGTCTGTCTGCCCTACGATTGGCTAGCAACCAGTTCAGGGTGTCCCCTGCCTCCTGCCCAAAGACCGCTGGGATAGGTTCCAGCACGCCCGCAACCCTCGTGAGGATAAGCAGATTATGAAATGGATGGATGGAAATTGTCTTGAAAGGGGGATAGGCGGATTTCTGACGGGGCGAGAGCACCCCCTAGCCTTGTTGTTGTGTGTGCATGCATGCATGTATTTATGTACATAATTTATGTCCGTGGTAACGCAGTTACTGTGTGTGTGTTGATGCGTGTGTGCGTGCCTGCGTGCTTTTGTACCATTAAAGTGCATGTGTGTCAGCACTTTTATTTTTGCCTTTATTATGTTGTATATTTTTATAACTCTTGAAGTGGCGTTAAGTTCCTGTGTGTCCAGATAGTATGTTTCTATGTATTTCTACATTGCAAATATAATGTTCCGATGCTATACATCACTCTTTGTCTCACGTACACTCACAACACACATGGTTAGTTAGCGTTGCGAACGTCACGAGTGTACATAGGTGGTGGAGTGTGTCGGGGGCTCAGCGACATGATGGAGCACACGGTGAGGCGGGAGGCAGTGCTTTGTTTCCATGGTGATGGCAGAGCAACTAATAACATGCTGGTGGCAGATAAGGTGGCACACACATATGCTGCAATAGAAGTGTTTGTGGATGATAAATGTCAATCACTCAACAAACAAACTTTTTTTTGTTGTTGTAATTTTAAAGCTATGGCGTGTAAATGTTGTGCTGCTCTTGGCTTAAATTCTGCATTGCAACAACAGAACAGAGTCGTTGCTTCAACATGGTAGCCCTTCTGTGTAATTCTACATTTTTGTTATGTTCTGGAAAAAAAAAAGATTCTTCAGAAGAGTTAATTGTTGCGAAATCCTTATCATTGTGGTGTTTTGAGGCTGCAATGTTCTACACTGAATTTTGAGAATTTTACATCAGGCACCTTGTTGGGCAACTATAGGTCCTCAAGAAGATGGACCTGAAGTTGCTTTGCAGCAGATATTAGCCATTTCTTAAAATCAAGAATGCGGAGTACAATCAAGTATAGTCTCCTTAAGAACATATGCTTGAACGTACTTCCTAAGAATGTCTCTTTGAAATCTGAACAGCTGTGGATTTATGACCCCGCCCCCACCCCTGACTCCGACGTACAGTAGATCTGTGATTGCCGCACTAAATGCATCTTGGGATATTTTACCAGCTGAGTTTTCCCCGAGTTTCCAACCGATGCATCCTTGGTTTAAGGTAGCAGACAAGAACAACACCGGGTTTTCTTGGTTCATGCATCCGAACGGTACTTCGGCCGCAACTGATGACCTTTTACGTCAGGCACATTGTTGGTCAGCTATATGTGATGGGGAAGATGTTTTTTGTTGTTGTTTGTCATGCTTTATTGGTCCTGGTGAGACAAACAAAATTGATCAATTTTCACCAGGATAAAATTGTTGACGAAAATTGGGTTTGAGTTGGGGTTAGGCATGGTGAGACCCGCAAAAATTCATTTTCTAACTCAGAGTTTAAAAAAATCCGATGGCATCATTTGTTGATTTGAAAGAAGAGAATTATTATTTCTGTGTATGTTTCTAATGTTCTCATTCGACGACACTCGCATGAGATCCGCACAGACACACACACACACACACACACACTACAGCTCTACACACGCATTCCATCCGCACACACATTAGTAGCGCAATGATCTAATTAATCAGACTTTTTGCTTTAGGTTAGAATACTGATTCCTCGTATTTTCTCTTTCCGAGCTGGAAATCCATCCGTCTGTCGGAGGCGTTTTGGCCGGGAGGCTTGGCGCCGCTTCCCGTCGTGCTGAGCGCCATTAAAACTCCAAAAATATATTGATATATAAAAGCATAAGAGCTGGAAGACATCAGCGACATGATGGAGCACACGGTGAGGCGGGAGGCAGTGCTTTGTTTCCATGGTGATGGCAGAGCAACTAATAACATGCTGGTGGCAGATAAGGTGGCACACACATATGCTGCAATAGAAGTGTTTGTGGATGATAAATGTCAATCACTCAACAAACAAACTTTTTTTTGTTGTTGTAATTTTAAAGCTATGGCGTGTAAATGTTGTGCTGCTCTTGGCTTAAATTCTGCATTGCAACAACAGAACAGAGTCGTTGCTTCAACATGGTAGCCCTTCTGTGTAATTCTACATTTTTGTTATGTTCTGGAAAAAAAAAAGATTCTTCAGAAGAGTTAATTGTTGCGAAATCCTTATCATTGTGGTGTTTTGAGGCTGCAATGTTCTACACTGAATTTTGAGAATTTTACATCAGGCACCTTGTTGGGCAACTATAGGTCCTCAAGAAGATGGACCTGAAGTTGCTTTGCAGCAGATATTAGCCATTTCTTAAAATCAAGAATGCGGAGTACAATCAAGTATAGTCTCCTTAAGAACATATGCTTGAACGTACTTCCTAAGAATGTCTCTTTGAAATCTGAACAGCTGTGGATTTATGACCCCGCCCCCACCCCTGACTCCGACGTACAGTAGATCTGTGATTGCCGCACTAAATGCATCTTGGGATATTTTACCAGCTGAGTTTTCCCCGAGTTTCCAACCGATGCATCCTTGGTTTAAGGTAGCAGACAAGAACAACACCGGGTTTTCTTGGTTCATGCATCCGAACGGTACTTCGGCCGCAACTGATGACCTTTTACGTCAGGCACATTGTTGGTCAGCTATATGTGATGGGGAAGATGTTTTTTGTTGTTGTTTGTCATGCTTTATTGGTCCTGGTGAGACAAACAAAATTGATCAATTTTCACCAGGATAAAATTGTTGACGAAAATTGGGTTTGAGTTGGGGTTAGGCATGGTGAGACCCGCAAAAATTCATTTTCTAACTCAGAGTTTAAAAAAATCCGATGGCATCATTTGTTGATTTGAAAGAAGAGAATTATTATTTCTGTGTATGTTTCTAATGTTCTCATTCGACGACACTCGCATGAGATCCGCACAGACACACACACACACACACACACACTACAGCTCTACACACGCATTCCATCCGCACACACATTAGTAGCGCAATGATCTAATTAATCAGACTTTTTGCTTTAGGTTAGAATACTGATTCCTCGTATTTTCTCTTTCCGAGCTGGAAATCCATCCGTCTGTCGGAGGCGTTTTGGCCGGGAGGCTTGGCGCCGCTTCCCGTCGTGCTGAGCGCCATTAAAACTCCAAAAATATATTGATATATAAAAGCATAAGAGCTGGAAGACAGAGCGGTGGCCACTCAGTTGGATGCCGCAAATGAAGCTGAGGCCTGGCTAATGTCTTCCATACGGGCCTCTGTGTGCCACGACCGCCTAAGCCGCCGCCGCCATTTGTCCGACTTCAACTGTTGGCTTGACTGAAATCATTTCAATAGTGTTTATTATGATTATAAATAAATGCAAAAATACGCACAGTAGGCACACATTGCACCTTTTCTCAATGTCAGATAAAGTGTATATGATGGAGGCTTTTATTTGCATGTTTTTACTCTGTGTGGGTACGTGGGTGTGACTGCATTCTGTTTGTCTTCATGCACGTCTCTTTATCTGCCTCTGCTTTTAATTACACTTTTCTCATTTGCAAGTGCTGTGCACTGCACTGTGATGGTGGTGGTGATGATGATGATGAAGAACATTCAACAGTTGTAAAATAAACCCTTCAAGATTGTTCTGGATTTCTTTCCCTCCCATCTTCTAAAATTCATCCTGCTTAAATTCAAACTACTGCTTCGCTCTCCCCTCCCATTAGTGGTGTTTCGGCATCTTTAAGGCGCCAAGGCGATATTTTGTGTGTGTGTGTGTGTGTGTGTGTGTGTGTGTGTGTGTGTGTGTGTGTGTCCTTGGTAAGGGTGGCAGCATACACACTCACACACGCACATATAAAACAGGCTTTTATTTCCTTGTTCGTGGCATCAAAACAGCAAAAGAAGGCCACCAAGCGTCCTGTTTGCTCTCAGAACGATATGAAAACACCCTCACACAATCAGTCCCTGTCTTGTGCAAGTACACAATAAAAGGACTTGAAGTCATGGAGTTTGTCACAGTTAACTCAAATCCCTGTTAATCTGGAATTCAAAGCCAATGGACACTTAGGAAATGTTGACTATTACTGAATAGGAATCATGTTTAAACATAAATTTTAAGAAAAATCTCTCCTTGTAATGCCTCGTTTTCTAACGTCATTTTAAATTAAATCAAACTATGCACTTCCGCTTTTTAGTTGCGTTCTCTGGTGGAGAAGATAAATGCAACGTGACAACAAGCCCAAGTGTCTCCCCTCCCAGATTTACATCATACTTCATGTCGATCATGTATAACACAACATATTTAACATCTCATCTGTGATACTAACGTCATATTTAATGTCTGCACCCCTAATGTGCCACATTTAAGTTGTATTCAATGCTCCATACACCTCGAATAGGACATGGTCACACGGAATCGAGCCCTGCACCTCTGCACTGTGAGCCGTAATTGCTAACCAGTCGACCACCGTGACGCCATATATATATATATATCTAAAATTGGTGGTTTGTGCGTCGACCTCACAGTGCAGAGGCCGTGGGTTCCGTTTAATGTTTACCGTTTGTCGTATGTAATATTTGCATCTTTGACGTCTCATGCCTAATGCATCTCTCATGTGACAAATTAACCACTTTACATCGTAATGTATAATTTGCCATGTTTACATATTTGATGTCTGCACAGCTCTAAATTGGAGCATATGCACTACATACATCAATTTAATGTAATTTGTGTCCCCCTAGTCAGAGACGCTGTACTTTTAAGAGAGGTTGCACCTGCTGTGCACACAAACTAAACATGACAAGCTCAAAAGTCCTCTGAAGACTCGTTTATTATTTTTTTCCTCATGTATTAGCCTGCCTTATTTCATTTACCTGATCAAAAATCATTGGGAATTGTAATCACTCGCATTCTCCTCATCCTCATCATCATCATTCTCATCATCACACGTGCGTTTGAGGCTTGTGAAGGATTCATCCTGGGATTTTTATTTATTTCATCACTCCCCGCCGTCTTCTGAGGGAATCAGATAACGACGTCGCTAACGATGATGCCGGCAGCTTGTCTGATGCCTGACAGGAAATAGCTGCGGGCGGCACGGGAACGCTGCACATATCAAAAAAGTCCTACAAAAAAAAAAAAAAAAAAAAATCAGCAAGTGTTGAGACGTGATTGCGGACGCCGGCTCAAGGTGGAAAGTACATAGTGACTTGGAATATAATACACTACACACTTCTGGGCTATTTTTTTAGTTACAACCAAAAAAAAACATATATCCTCATGCATGTAAGAAAAGTCAACCTAAACCTGTCATTTCCACCCCCTCATGCCAGGTAGGCACTCCTGGTGGAATGACCCTAAAATATGCACGAATGGGTGACGAAGTGATGAGCGAATCACAATTTTCGGACTCATATCAGAACTAATCCAAGAAGGCCAAACTACTTTATCGGCGTTCTGGCAGATTTTTTTAAATAAGCCTTAAAAGGCATTGAATCCGTAAGTCAAAACTAAAAACAAATTAACATTCACTAGTCTAAACATGGTATTCTGAATAATATTACTTTTGTGGAATTAGAATTATGTACCGTATTTTCCGCACTATAAGGCGCACCTAAAAGCATTCCATTTTCTCAAAAGCTGACAGTGCACCTTATATATGTATCAATATTCTGATTTCTTGGATGTAGTATTTTAAATGTTCTGTGAAGCGCTTTGTTATAGCTGCAGCGGTTATGAAAGCACAGTATAAATAAAAGCTGAATTGTATTATATTCTCTTTAGCGTAACTCCACCAAGTGGATGCATAACGCAACCGCAACCACTATTGTAGCTTCTATTCTATGCGCCTTATATATGGAAACAGTTTTAAAATAGCCCATTCATAGAATGTGAGCCTTATATTCCGAAGCGCCTTATCATGCGGAAAATACGGTATATTCATCCATTTTAGGAACGGCTGTTTTGGCTCTATATCACCCTCTGCTGTCTACTGAAATTGATGTCAAAGTTCCCTTGGGCTTGCATCGCAAATGTCACGTAACCAAACCCAAAAAACCAGTGAGCTGTGATGTTAGCATTCTGCTTGTGCGTCGATTTTAATCAACAGCAGTGGTCAGTGTTGCACAAAATGTCAACCTCCAATTGATCATGAAAACAGGTTCGATTAATCATACTTCTTATTCCACGAACACAATATTAATCTGAATGCTGTTTTGAGTTAGCTGAGTGAGAAACATGTTGCTGCAATAAACATTTTTGACTTCCGCTAAAAAAAAAAATAATTGATCGAATGATCGAAAGAGTGATAATGTTTTAGTCGGGACTCTTAAGGTCACATGCAATTCATTTACGTGCTGTAGTAATTTTGGACAACATGGGACATTGGCAACATCAATTTAATTTCGAACGGAATTTAAAAAGTCTTAAACAATCTTGAATTTAACTTTCCTTAAGATGTAAGAACCTTGTTTGTCTGACATTCGAATAAAAGCTGCAACTGCTGCAATGCCGCCTTGTAAAAATCCAAAATATATCACTGTTTGCAGCCTTTGTTTATAGCCGGTGCCATTTTGACTTACTGCACATAGCTATTACTTCTGCGCACTTATGCCGTTTAGTTCCGCGAAAGGACGCCTTGAGGACGTCTTCTTCAATCTGAAGCCTCCGCGGCGTCCATCTCGAGACCTGGGCACCTTACTGCTTACGACTAAATGTGGCAGATTTCCTCAGCAACAAAAACCACCTCAGCTTCTACATTTGATCCCATGGTACAGCGAGTAACATTAATACAATAAAAACGAATAATATCAAATATTATGTAACATGGGCGGAACGGTGGTCAACTGGTTAGCACGTCCGCCTCACAGTTCAGAGAAACACGCCGTATTCCGTGACGCGACAGGCATTTGCATGTAGTTAGCGCAATGCCTCCTCTCGCCATTCTTCACCACAACTGCGCAATAGAAATAATCACGTCGGAATAATCCATAAAAGCAGAGGGTCATTTTCGCTCCGATGAAACGATAGAGGATTTAGTGAAGGGATTAAAAAAAACTTTTACACTCTCAGCGAGCCCGACACTTCATTAAAACGGAAAATAATACCGCAATTGTTTGTTTTTTAATTATGATGTCGTTCTCTGAATGCTAATTTGGAAATGGTGAGCGTGTGTGTGTGTGTGTGTCTGCGTGCGGGAGTGTGTGTTTTCATTAAACCCGGGCTGCCATTGTTATGCCGCCTGCTGTTTATCAGGCGGCCGCTATCCCTAACACACCTCATCATTCACTGCCATATTGTGGAGGCAAACAATGAGCCTCTGCCACACACAATGAAGCCTGACGGGAGCCCGTCAACAATTTTATGTTTGTGATCTGGAAGGTGGCTCGGTGTTGAGAAGAAGTCTGACAGGAGTTGCCATGTTATAGTCGGAAGCCCTCGTGTACCGCATTCTCTGCTTTGTACAATTTCTCCTCTCCTGCAAGCTTGGACAGCAACTGTCGAGGATTGTATGTTTGTGATTAAAAGGCGGCTCGGAGTTAAGTAATTATAAATTTGGCAACTGCCGTATTAACCCTTTCATGTAACCTGATAACATGATCAGATGTCCACTGTAGGAACCGCTGTCCCTGAAAGGGTTAATCGCAAGCCCTTGCATACTGCATTCCACACACTGTTCCGTTCCTCCCTCTTTCTTACAAAATAAAAGACAACAGTGGAGAAAGTAGCTGTCAACAATTGTTTGCAATCACGAGGTGTCTTGATGTTTCCCCTACATGACAGCCGCCGCCGTGTTAGCCAGAAGACTTTGTATACTGCATTGTGTGCATCTCCGCTGTGAAATGTCTCTTTCGTTGCAAGTTAAGTCAAACGCGTGTCAACAATTGTATGTTTGTGATTTAAAGACAGCTTGATGTTTAGTAGCCGGCGTCCGTGTCAAAAGACCTCGTGTACTGCAATCCATCTTTGCCGTGCACAATTTCTCCCATTCCTTGTAAGGATAAACGGCAGCTCTCGGCAAAGTAACTGTTCACAAATATATGTTTAAGATCGTCATGCGGCTCCACATTTTACATAAGCGAAAGAGTGTTTTCCAGTTGGGGGGCGTTTACTGGAGTGAGGCATATATGACTGTGAGGCGTTTACTGGCATGTGGTATTCATTAGGGATGAGATGTCCATTGCTGTGATGTGTTCACAGACATGAGGGAGTTAATGACATGAGGCATTAACTAGCGAGGCATGAGCATTAACTAGCGAGAGGCATTTACTACCATGTGGCATTCATTAATGGGAGGCATTCATTCAAGTGGCATGAGGCGTTCACTTGGAATGAGATTTTAATTACCACAAGGCATTATTGGCATTTACAAGTGAAACTTTTACATTTTGGTTAGCAATTTTAGCAAGCATCATAGAAGTTGACGTGTTTTCCTTGCTTTCGCGGGCCATATAAAATGATGTGGGGGGCCAGATCTGGCCCCCGGGCCTTGAGTTTGACACCTGTGACATAAGGCATTTTTGCTGGCATGAGGCGTTCATTGATGGATCATTCACAAGCTCCTCACACGTGGCACTCACGAAAGGAAAGGTGTTCATTCAATAAACATGAGACATGAATGATCATGAGGCATTTAGTGGTATGATGCATTCACTGACACGGCGTGTTTGCTGATGGGAGAATTCGGTAGCAAAATTTATTTCCTGGCATTAACTGGGATGATTTATTTATTTTTATTGGCAGGAATTTTTATTGGCTTTCACTTGTTTTAAGCATTCCCTGGCATGAGGCGTTTACTGACAAGAGATGTTCATTGACAAGTGGAATTTGTTCATTTTTTCATCCGGCATGATGTTTTTTATTGAAATGAGGCATTCACCTTAATATGAGATTCATTGGAGGAGACATTAAGTCGCAGGTGGCATTTACTTAAGAATGCTGGGAATGGGCACATGCTTCATGGAATGAGGTGCTCATTGGAGGAGGCGATCTCTGGTGAGAAACATTCACTCACATTTACTGGCGTGGGCCATCTAGTGAAATGAGGCAATCATTGAAAGGAGCCGTTAAATGATGCGAGGCGTTCACTGATGGGGGGGAGCATTCAGCGCATTTGTGTTTTGTCTTCTTTGTGAGTTTCTTGATGGTCCCTGCGTTCAAAACAAGACCAACTTTACATCTCGAAACATGTCGACATCCGAAAGAGGAGGTGTCAAACCTTTTTGATGTCGTTCACATGCTAGTGTAAGTACAGAGGGGGTGAGAGACCCTTTGGGAGCTTTTTCCCCTCCTAAGAGCTGAAGAATCGGTGAAAAGGTTGCCTGGTGGATGATTGGCGGCTGGTATTTGCCGAGGCAGGGCGAACGCAAAGCGCCGCTGTGTCCAGGGAAAACAAAAATCGGGTGGCGTCGCCTCCTCCTCCTCCCATCTTTGACTCTGCGGCGGTCAGGACAAGCAGCAGAATGGGGAAAAAAATCATATATGTGTCAATATTTACTTATTCATACCCAGGTTTAAACCCCACTGGCTGAAAACCTTCATTTGAAACCTCAATCCTTATTTAAAACCCTAAACCCAGTTTCAAACACTCACTAGAAGGCTTACCCTCACATACATAGATCGACACATATACCTGACTTGAAATCCTACTCTGAAACCCTAACTCTGGTTCGAAACCGTAATTATTGTTTGACACCCTGTAACCTTGACCAGACACCCCACTTAAAAACCGATTTGAAACCCCGAACCTAGTTGCAAACACTCACCAAAAACCATCACACTTGCGAAAACCCTACTTTGAAACCCAAGCCCTGGTTTAAAACCCTAATTTGTTTGTTTGAAACATATCATGAGTGGCACCCTATTTTTATAAAACCCAACCCATGTTTGAAACCATCATTTTAAACCCTTACCTTTAGTTTAAAACACTCACAGAAACCTTGCTTGAAACTCTGCTATGAAACCCTCACCTTGGTTTGAAGCGTGAAATCCTCATTTGAAACGTCAACCCGAATTTAAAACCCTAAATCTCACTGTTGGCCATCATCATCTCTCTTGCGTGTTTCTCAACGTGACACGGCCACGTTGCGTCCGCATCAACGTTGGCGCTCTTTCGTCTCATTTGAACTTTGACCCCCGCCACAATGGGGCGGCATCGGCTGCCACTTCTGAACAAATGAATGAATGAAACTCGTCCGATGGAGGTTAAAAGCTGCACGGTGGTTTTATTGAAGGTGAGGCGCTCGCAGCCGCTCACTTGCGTCGAGCGTTTCTTTTCTTCTTTTCTTTTTTTTTTTTTTCTATCCACCCATTTGACATTTGGGCTGAGATTGCTTTTCATTATTGAACTCCGCTGGATGCATTGTGGGTAAATATGGCAGGTGGAGGTCGCCCGGGGAGACGAGAGAACGTTTGGCGATGTCAAGCCGCAGGGAAATGCCGCTGCCCGTGTCGCATATAAAATAAATAAATAAAAACACACGTTACAAAAATGAATAACAGATTGTGTACAAACGCAGTGAATGGCTAACATGGCAAAAACATCAAAATCAATTGCACCAAAACAAAAAAAAAAGTTTGAGTCCTCACCTTTATTTTAAACCCTATCCCAATCTTGAAACTGCACTTTGAAAATCAACACAGGCTTGAAACCCCGAATTTGAAATAGCAGCCCTGGCTTAAAACCTTACTTTGAAACACTAAACCCTGCTTGAAACCTTCATATGAAAAAGTAACCTTTTATTTGAAACCCAAACCTATAATTATGAAAACCTTCATTTGAAACCCTAGTTTGAACCGTGGCTTGAAACTCTACTATTAAACCATAACCCTTGTTTGAAACCAAAACCATGACTTGAAATAATTTGAAACCCTAACACCGGCTTGAAACCCTCACGTATAACCCATTGCCCTTGATTTAAACGCTAAACCCTAATTTGAAACCCTGTCTCAATCTTGGACCCACAATATAAAATCCTTACCCTTGCTTGAAGCCCAAACAAGATCTGATACCTTAACTTGAAATCCCAGTCCTTGTTTGAAACCTTATTTCCAAACCTTAACTCTGTCTTGAAACCCTCATTGGAAACCCTCACCCTTAAATCCTCAAATTGAAACCACAACCATTGCTTGAAATAAGAAACTATTGTCAGAAATGAGAGTTCAACACCCACTTGACACCCATATTTTAAAACCCAAACTCTCTCTTGAAACCCAAATTTTAAACCCCAAGCCCTATCTCGAAACCCTATCCCTAGCTTGAAACCCTACTTCGGAATCCTAAAACTTGTTTTCAACTCAAAACAGGTCGGAAAACCTCATTCTGAATCCTAACTACAGTGCAGAAATGTAATATTGTATGAGTGCGTCGAATCGTCTGACTATTCAGGACTTTACTCGTGCATGGACCTTTAGGGGGAAGTCAGGAATAGTGAATAAATGCTCATAGCGCAGCGGCTAATTGGAGCATTTGTTCTTACTTTCCATGAACCCCTGCGGCGGACTCAGCTTCCTGATTAACTCTCTCTCGCTTTCTCTCTCTCACACACTTTTTTAATGGAAAGAAATTGGTTTTGCTCACAGCAAAAGCTGACCATGATGTGTTACGATTGCATAAAAAAACGGTTACGACTTGATTGTGTAATCATGACAGGCTAATGAGTTAGCTGCAGGTGGCGCGACGCTGATAAGAGATGCAACCTAACTGTTCCGTTTCTGAAATTTGAGCATCTAGCTAATGAATGGGATGTTATGACGGCAAAAAAAGAAGAATATCAAAAACAGAAGTAAAGTGTAATACCACTCATAGATGTTGAGAGGTATAAACGTGTCTGGTGATAAAACTGGGATGGCACTTAGCAGCACTGACACTGGTATCACAGGATTCAGGCCTACAGTAATATTTGTGTCCAATGAGAGAGGTGTCGAGTGATACAGGTTTGTTTCGATAACGGTCCGGTGATACTAACATTCAAATATACAGATTTCCTTTGACATAGGTTTGCCTGTCCAATATGATAGGTGTGTCTTTCCGATGACACAAATGCCCCGTGTCATGTTTCCAATGACAAATTACAAGTTACACAGGTGTCGAAGCTACAGGTGTCAAATAATAGAGGCATCAAGTGATACAGATATCTACGGGTAATGATCCCTCATGCGTCTCCAGTTGGTCCGAAATGCTCCCTGTACATTTTTTAGTTCATTTTAAGATTTTTTTAAAGTTTTTTTGGTCTTTTAATTTTGAAATGGTCCCTGCCCACGACACCGGATGCAATCGGAGCTTGTTTGAGTAGAAGCACCTCTATCGCCAAACTGTGACAGGGTTTTTATTTTCTGGACCTGGTTTTGCCTGGGCGGCCCGGTGGTCCCGTGGTTAGCGCGTCGACCTCACAGTGCAGAGGTACCGAGTTCGATTTCAGCTCCGGCCTTCCTGTGTTGACTTTGCATGTTCTCCCCGTGCCTGAGTGGGTTTTCTCCGGGTACTCCGGTTTCCTCCCACATTCCAAAAGCACGCATGGCAGGTTGATTGGGCACTCAAAATTGTCCCTAGGTGTGAATGTGAGCACAAACAGTTGCTCGTCTGTGTGCCCTGCGATTGGCTGGCAACCGGTTCAGGGTGTCCCCCGCCTACTGCCCGAAGACAGCTGGCATGGGCTCCAGCACCCCCCGTGACACTTGTGAGGATAAAGCGGATCAGAAAATGGATGGATGGTCTTTCATGTATTGTTTTAACTCTTTGTTTTTATAGGTCTGATTTTTAATTTATATACAGCACTTCGTAGGCAGCTGTGGTTGTTTTTAAAGTGTAAATAAAGTTGAGTTGAGCTGAGATTTACACTCTACCAGGAAGTGAATTTAAAAGTAAAATTGTGACATTTGCAAGATGAGTAAAACACTTTAGGATACAGGTGACATATCTTCTCTCCACTTTGAGCCTTCAGCAAGGCTAATGAGCGTCAACATCCTTCTATATGTAAAGCATCCCGCCACCCGCCCGTGGCGTCCCGCCGTGCCCGCAATGTGATGTGCAAAGGCGGATGGAGAGTACACCGAGCTCCTCATTCGCTCATTAATGTCCGCTAATATGGTGACAAAGCTCGCTGGAGCTTTGGTGGCCGCTCTTAATCCTCGCCTTCTATGTCAAATGTGACAATGTTGACTTAAATCAACCTCCACGCCACCCCAGCTAGCACATCAAAGTGAGCCAACCATTAAAAAGACACGTTGTAACCAAGTTTTGTTTTTATGGAGCTTTTAGTTGTTTTGATGTGAGCCTGTTACTGTAACTGTAACTGTGAATGACGCAACATTTCATCATGGGAATGTGACAGTCCTGTGATCGGGTTGTCATTGGATGCAAAACTTGCTTCAATGTCATCGAATCTCATTTTTATTACATCCAGATGATACAGTCGCCCAATGATACAGGTGTCAATCAGTGCAGGTTTCTTCTGACTCAAGTGTACTTCTGCAATATTACGGATGTATAATTATAGAAGTGTCAGGAGATACATCAGGCAGGTGTACTGTAATACATGTTCAATGACACGTGTCCTGTCATAAAGGTGTCCAATGATGCAAGTCTCCAGTGACACAGGTGTCTAATGATTTATATGCACAGTGAAACAAGAATGCAGTTATATTTAGTGATGGGAAAATGAAGCCTCATGAAGCAATGAGGCTTTACATCCAATTGGTTCGTTCCTGGGCCGAAGCATCATGAGGCTTTATTTGTGCTACTGCGCCATCATGTGGAAAATAAATGTCATGACAGACAGTGATTAAAATGATACCATGGATTTGATGTAGAGGTAAGATCGGGCCAAAAAAATCCAGCCCGACCCGGCCTGCTGGTATTTAAGCCCAACCCGGCCCGAGCCCGACCAATTATCTTGATTTGCAGGCCCGAGCCCGAAGCAAACCCGACATTTCCTATTTCATTTGTGATGACTCGGCAGGAGGAGGGGTGATTTGTGGTAACAAATTAAAGCCTTTCTTTTGTCACGGGGTAAATTTAAGGCTGTCCATCATTTTGATGGGTTGAAAATTGGGCCATTCACCACAGCAGCAGTACGTCCTTAAAAATCGAGTGCGGCACTTGAAGATAAGCAGCGAGACAAAGAACAATGACGGCTGGATCATAGAGACATGAAGGAGTTCTTTGAATTGTCATTGCGAGTGTTTCGTACAGTACATGTTGTGATGAGGCCACTTCTGTTTTTTTGGCGAACCCCGGTCTTCTCGTGGCCAAAACTATTCACGGCCTCGTAACGAACAAAAAAAAAGTCAGCCAGACTCAACCCGCGGGCTCGGGCGGCCCGATCTTATCTCGAGTCACTGTCACCTGTCAGCTCATTGTCGTCCCGGTGCGCCGTTTTATTTCGAATCACCCGCGAAACTATTTGTTGGCGGTGATGTCGGAATCCCGTCTCACGAAGCTTCGGGCGGAGCAACGCGCGTTCCGAGGCATCGGGCGTGGCCACAAGCGAAATCGACACATGCCTCGAAGCGCGCTTCGCAGATTTTCTTCCGGTTTACTCGGCACACGCATCGGAGCCTCGGCACGGTCGGGCACATCACTAGTTATATTGGTGTCCAGTTCAGCTTTTCAGTCATACCAGTGTCCAGTGACATAAAATTTCTTTAATACCGGTGCACCTGTCTAATGATATACGGGTGTCCAATGATTCCAATTTCTCAGGATACACGATAGGTTTCCATTGGGTCAGGTGTCCAATGGTACAGGTTCACAATGATATACAGTATTTGTCCAATGATGTCGTTTTCCAGAGATACAAGTGAAGTTGGTGGCGGCGCAGTGATCCAGTGGTTAGCGCGTCGGTCCAGTGGTTATCACGTCGACCTCACAGTGCAGAATACTGGGTTTGATTCCAGCACCAACCTTCCTTTGTGGAGTTTGCATGTTCTCCCCGGCCCTGCGTGGGTTTTCTCTGGGTACTCCGGTTTCCTCCCACATTCCAAAAACATGCATGGCAGCCTGATTGAACACGCTAAATTGTCCCTAGGTGTGAGTGTGACTGTAAATGGATGTTTGTTTCTGTGTGCCCTGCAATTGGCTGGCAACCGTTTCAGGGTGTCCCCCGCCTACTGCCCAAAGACAGCTGGGATAGGCTCCAACACTCTTTGCAACCGTTGTGAGGATAAGCAGTTCAGAAAATGGATGGACAAGTGAAATTGGTGTCTAACACTTGACTGTTGGATATTTTTTTTTTAATCATAAAAGCATGATTCGCCATGCAGTGTTGATTACTTTTGTTGTGCTACGTGATATCTGACTGACACAATCAGAGCGTGTTCGCTCTTCACATTTCACAAAGAAGATGAACGTCCTGGAGGTGAAATCCTTGCGCGCAACGTCGTCCTCATTTGTAACATTCTTGGCTTCAAAGTGGAGACGCCGTTAAAGCTCAATTTTCTCCTCAGGGGTCGGCAACGAGAAGCTGAAAAACACAGCAGGCAGTTTGTGGAGAAAAAAACTTTCTTCTTCAGATGCAAATGATTACACGCGTCTTCTTCACTTTTTAACAAGTACCAAACACAAAGCACTTGTTCTAGTTTGGAGTTCCCCAGGGCTCCTGACTCGGGCCACCTGTGTTCAATGTACAGCTGACAAAATCATCATTTTATTTTATTTTTTTATTGATGATTTTTTTTTTTTTTTAAATTTCATTTGATTATTGTTTGACGTTAACCCTTTCATGCACCCTGTAACCTGACAGCATGGTAAGCTGTCCACTTTAGTAACTGCTGTCCCTGAAAGGGTTAAATACATCAAATTGGTTGCGCCTTGGTTCTCCTATTTTCTATCTAAAAAAAAAAAATTCACAATTTTGCTTACCCCTTAGAATGCCGTCATTCTTAAGAGTCACTTTAAGGCACCTCAGAAAGTTACATAAAATATTAGCACTGACATCAGTGTCACTGATGGGCATGAAGTTGGGTGTAGATGATGCATGAAAAAGTCCAAAGGACTCATGCAGGAAATTGAATTGGAAGTTATCTGTTTTGGTTTGAAGCTGCCAATTTTGCAAATGGGAAAATCTACCAAAAACGTGTCTCAAAGATGAACTGGGAGGAGGCCATTTTTTAAAAATAAAACTGCCATTTTGAGCAAATCCGGAGATCAAACTTTGACACACTCTGATTCGGGAATTTTGAAATGAAGCCCAATTTTAAGCAAGTAACCTCGACAGATCGTCCAAAATACAGTTAAGATTTTTTGCCTCAGCCATCTAATATGAGTGGAGCATGGTGTCAACCTTTCAGAACATTTTGAAGATTTTCAGAATGTCCCACTGCAGCAGCTTCTCCAGATCAACACGACTACTGCATGAAAACTATCAAGAACTCATGCACGAAATTGAACAGGAAGTTGTCATTTAGATTGGAAGCAGTCATTTGGGGGGGTCAAACCCAAAAGTGCCACAAGGGGATTCGTCCAAATGAGTTCCAACAGGAAGTAGATGTATTAATCTCAGTTAGGCTAAATTTTGAAATTTTTTTTTTTTTGTCTACACCATCTAAAGGATTGATCATGATGTGAAAGTTAGACCAATACTCCAAGGATTGGCAATGAAAATGTAGGCGTAAGGGCCCATTTGTTATTAGATGCAGCATTAATTGTTGTGATTATTATTATTATTATTATTATTATATCTGAATCACATCAGAAAGTTCAGGGGAGTTTCTTTGCTCTTTGCTCATGTTTTGAATCTCTTTGAATACCGACTGTGTGAATGCAGTAGCAGTGAAAGGCCTCGTCACTCGAGTGTGTGTGCATGGGTACGTACGCGTGTGTGTATGTATGAATAATTAGAAGATGAAGTGGCTCCTCTTTTCACGGCAAACACAAGCCGACTGAATTCCCTTCAATGAGTCATTATTAAAGTTCAGTGCGAGGTTGGCGCGGACACAAAAGCCGCCGCTGATGTTCAGCTGCATTCAAATGAAAGATTTCAAGAACACGTTGCAGACTCACCAGCAATTTGTGTCAATAACATCTTTTTTTTCCCTCCACCTGCGAGCCAAAGTGCACTTTAAGCTGTCGACCCTGAACCACCATGAAAGGTAAAAAGTTCCACGGCGACACTTTAGCAGCTACAGGACACAAGCTACCCCTGCCCTGTCATTGATGAGCACAGTATGTTCCATTTGTAATGATTTTGGTTTACACTGGCATACGTGTCCAGAGATACAGTTATGCAGTTACACAGGTATCAAGGGATACATGCGTTTTGACAATGCAGGTGCCCGATAAAACTGTTGTGCAGTCATACAAAATTGTTCCGGTGGTCTGAGAATACCGGTGATTATGAAACAGGTGTGTAATCATTCAGTTATCTGATAGGATTTACTTCCATGTGTCCAATATTGCTCGTATCCTGGGATACAGGTGTCATGGTTGAAGGAATATAGTGTATAATAAAAGCAATATCTGGTAGAATGGTCAAAGGTGAACTCGCACGTGAGAGTTAAGGTCACTATAGAAAAATACGTTTACGTTCAGCGCTGTTTTATAAGGGAATATTCCCGTATTGTTTGGATTGCTGTTCAAGAATGGCAGCAGTTACATATATGAATACAGTACGATCGAAATCTTAATTTATATTGCGCTTCCAGAACAGCCGCAGCTCTAACACAGCGCAATACTTTTAACCCACGGGTGTCAAACACAAGGCCCGGGGGCCAGATCCGGCCCGCCAGGTCATTTTGTGTGGCCTGCAAAAGCAAATCATGTGTGTCAACTTGCTAAAATCTGTACGGAAATGTCAAATTGTCACGTGTAATAAATAACGATTTTGCAATAATTTTGTTACCCAGTTTACACTCACTTGAACAATAATTGAAAAAAACAGTTGTAATTAACGTGACTGATTTCAAAACTAGTCATCTATCAATTTGTTGTGTACGTAATAATTTTGTGGTTTCACTGTCATAGCGGCCCTCCGAGGGAAGATGTAATTCCAAATTGGCCAGCCACTAAAATGAGTGGAACACCCCTGATTTAACCTAAACGCATCACATAAATTGTTGACCGTGTATAAGAGTAACCCTAATAACAAAAAATGTCCTATCTGCGTACGTCTCATTGGATCATTTGGTTATCCACGACATCTAGTGGTCATCCAAGTCGACTGATTCCATCCTGCTTGACAATGCAAAGAAGGCGGATGTAAAAAAGGTAGCGGGTTTTGGGGGCGAGTGATAATGAAAAATAGGAGCCAAAAGTGTTTTATGTTTCCTGTAAATGTAATGAGTTGGTCCCCCCCCCACACCCCAAGCAAAAATGACTGCTGTTGAAGCTACAAAACCTGAAATTTTCAATTGCACTAAATAGATATTTTCAGGCTGACACTGATAACAATGCTCCACATCAGTACTTTGTTTGAAGGGAAATAAGTATGTTCTGCCTGAATGACTGAACACTGAGGGGTTGTTGACCACCGCTGCCTGTTCCTGACGCTGTTAGCGCCGCGTTAATTAGCAGGCGGGCTTCTAATGGCAGTACGGACTGCACTCAAGTTGAGCTGAGACCTGCTGCAAGGCTGTCCATTGCGTCCCGCAGAGTACTGGGAAAATTAGGCGTACTTCATTTCGTAAACAAAGCACTGCCCGCGCTATCTGCCTAGCATAGCCGCTGACGTCTGCAGGCCAACATGAATCGGGCTATCGCTCCGTGATCAGACTCTCTGTGACAGGCCGCTGTGTGACAGGTCTTAATTTTGTGAATGAACTCTTCATGAGGAGTTCTTCGATTCAATTCTGAAGAAAAAAAATCTAAAATTTTACTATGAGTTAATCAAAGGGCTATTTTTAACCAGTATTTTTATTTTAGAACCCTGATGACAAACCCTAAAACCTTAAATCAAACGAATCACACTTAGTCTTCAGTCCGCATTCATAGATCCAAACTGGTTTTCTACCGCTTCCCGCATGCAGCTAGAGACTCTGTGATGGCGCCGAGAGGCTGAAGAGCCCTCCAGCGTGAAAAAAAGACAAACTTCCTCCTGATCTGATTGTACTCTTGTCTGCCGAAAAGGGTACGCTCAAAAAAAAAGAAAAACAAAAAAAAAACCTTCAGAACTCATAGACGCCGTAATCTTGCTCACTGCACAAAAAAAACCTCCAAGCACATTTTCAGTTTCTCTTTCCATTTTTTTTTTTCTGACCAGCCTTGGCCCTATTTCCACCAGCGCCGCTCTCCTTTTCAGACCAGGACAAAAGGACCAGTCGCTGAGCACTTAGCTTGAAAGATTCTCAACTTGGCATCTGGTGTCTGATTAAGATCAATGAACTAAAATATGATCAAGCAGCCAATGTCATCGGTTGCTACGCAGAGTTCATGGGTTTCTATTAGCGTTAGCCACGAGGAAATACTTCACATTGGAAAACTGCCTTTGCAATTTGAAACCTGAACCCTGTACTTAAATTTGAAACCTTAATTACAATTTAGTACAATTTGAAAACACTCATCTTAAAACCCTACTTTGAAAGGCCGGAAGCCCTCATTTGAAACCAAAACCTTTGTTTGAACCCTTTACTTCAAACTCTAACCCAACCTTTGTTTGAAACCCTACCCCAAACTTGAAACCACAGTTTGATACTATAAACCTACTTTGAAACCCTAACAGTTGTTTTAAACTATACTTTAAGGCCTTAACGCTTGCTTGTACTGTCATTCGAATGCCTAACTTGAATTTACAACGCTGCTTTGAAACCCTGCCCCAAGAATTGAAATCCACATCTGAAATCCTAATCCCGGCCTGAATTTGAAACCTGAATTCATGTTTCAAATTGCAATTTGACAAATTAATTGATGTGTAAAAATGTTTTATCCCCCACAAAATAATAATAATAATTAACTTGAGTCCCAAAAGTAGATCATACTAAGGCCGCCATTACAAATGACGTTGTTACGTGATTTTGAATAACCCAAATAATATAATAAATAAAGAACGCTAAATATATGTTTAGAATCTTGTAAATGATGTTTTGCTATGAACTCGGTGTACTTTTTTTTTTTTTTTTAAACCAACTTTGCAACACAGCCCTTCCAGTTCAAATGTGCATTCGAGTGCGCAGTTACTATTAGTCGGAAGTCGAAAAAGTCCAACTTCCCACCTTCCTCGAATGCAGCATAAATACAAATTGACAACGAGGAACACCTGGACAACACGTGAGTGGCTGTGAGACCTGACGAGAACAGGTGGACACAAAACCTTAACGAGACAGACATGGAACAAATCACAAGAAAACAAGACATCACATGAAACACGTTTGTGTCGTCGGAATGAAACAAAAGGCCAAATACCGGTATGGTGACTTGTAACTTCATCTTTTCGCACAAAAGAATCAGAAGATGAACAAGTAGACAAGGTGGAGGCGCGCGTTTGTATCTCAAGGCTTTTTTTTGTAATTCAGGTTGAATTACTTGGAGTGCTTTGTTGTTCTTCTCTCGTGTGTGTGCGTGTGCGTGTGTGGTCATGTTCAATGTTCAAAGCAGAGTGGACATTTCTTCTTCGTCATCCGGCAGAATTTTAATTAGCCCCCGCATGCTTGGAGATGCGCAATTTAATGAACAAAACGTCTGTGGCGTGTGTCAGCGTCGTCATTTGGCCGTATCGCCAGCTGCGATCGCGCGGCAGAAAAGGAAAGTTAATTAAAAAGATATGACAAAAGGCTGCCGGGGCTCCAGCCGCCTTTTCAATTACGCCTTCATTGTGCCTTTAAAGCTCTCAATCAGCAAACATCCTTCTTCTTCTTCTTCTCAGATTTAACGCCCCCCACCCCCTTCCGGTGGAAGACATTGTACAAGCCACCTTATAAAAGAAATGGACAGGTGAGCTGCAATGGAGGATTCTGTGTGACGCAAATGCAAAAAATGCAATTTCAATCTGCAAGTGGTGCCTTGACACAGGGGTTGAAATTTGAATTTGGAAGCCTGATTTTCAATCCCAGTTTAAAACCCTAACCTTTGTTTCGAACTATAAACGAGGTTGAAACCCCGATTCTTTTTTTTTTCTTTTTTTTTTTAACCTTAACCCTTCTTTGAAATTGTAACCCTCTCTTGAAACCCTAATTTGAGATCCTAACTTTTTTTTTTTTTTTAACTGAAAGGACCACGGTAAAAAGCTGGACGTGATGTTGAAGTTTCTACGTAAAAACCAATTCAACAGATTTGTGCAGTTTTGAAATGAGTGCAACCAATTAAGCGCAGAGAGTTAAATAGGATTAACTAGACATGGGATTTGAGTGAATTATGAACTCAATTAGAGCGCAGGCCTCCGTTCAGATAGTGGTGAGCTATGATATTAAAATTGTGGAAAAAGAGTAATATAAACCGCCAAAAGGAGGTCACGTTTCATCCCGATACGTCATTTCTCCAGGATCTACAAGAGGATAAGCAGGAGATTTCCTGGGAGATGTTAAACGGGATTGTTCATGTTAACTTTTAAATCTGGATCAAATCTGGATTTAACCTGTTTTACCAGTTCGGTTATAGACCCTATTTTTGAAGTTGTGCCTATTGAAAACAAAAGGGATTTTTCAAACGTAATTTGGGGTTATGTTTGATGATGAGCTGACCTTGTACACATTACTGAATGAGACATTTTTGGTGATTGTACGACAGACTTGCCTACCAAATTTCATGTTGCTGAAACTGTAATTGGGGACATTTTCAAATTTATGAAAAAGAAAAAATATCTTTAAAATATGCACGTTAAATGTGAATAGCCAACTTCAAGTGTCTTTTCACGCACGGCTTCTTGAGGCTTTTTTGTGGGTCTACTCATGATGAGCATGCCTACCAAATTTCATGTTACTAAATTTGAGAACATTTTTGAATTAGTGTGATTGGCAAAAATTACAATGAAATGGCACCTATGTAACAATGTAATTATAATTAGCTGACTAATTGTGTCTTTTCGGGTGTTATTTATTAAGACTATTTTGTGGGTCTTGTGATAGACATTCCTACCAAATTTCATGTTGCTCAGTCATACTGACTACAAGGGTTGAGATTTTAAAATCTCATGAATGGCTAATATGTACCTAAAATGGATCTTTATGATCAAAATGGTCGAATGTATCTTTTTAGGGATGGCTTCCTAAGATTTTCTTGCAGGTCTACTCATGATAGACATACCCACCATCATTCAGGTTGTTAAGTTAAACTGGCTTTGAAAGATGAATTTTCAAATTCGTGTGAATGACCAAAATGTTCCTAAAATGATGTCCTTGGGCCAAAAATGGCTGGCTGACTGTCATTTTGGGCATGGCTTTTTTTCTGTGGATCAACTTGTGATACACACTGCCCAAATGTCATGTTGCTAAGTGAAGCAGTCTTTGCTGGCTGAATTTTCACCCCCCCCCCCAAAAAAAAAATTAAATTGCCTAAGAGTGTCATTATGAAATGATCCAGGCAATATTAGAACTACTTGAATGTTTTGCGCTTTCGCCGTCAGACATCTGTGGGAAAAAAAGATGTTTTCAAAAGCTTCTTTTCCTCATCCAGATGTTGTCTTTGAAGCAATAAATGACAGGACGCCGACAGTCAAGAATAATCTGAAGAGGAAGAGGAGGAAGTGAAGAGTAAAAACAGATTTGGAGCCTCCGCCTCCTCCGCAGAGCGTCAGTTGATATATTTTTTTTTTTCCATGTGCAGGCAGAGCGGAGACAAGAAGTTCATTTCAGGGCCGACTAATTCCTCCATTACAGGTGCGGGGTGACGCGGCTGGCAACATAGATAGGAAGGGCGGAGTGGCTGAGGAGGGAGGAGGCAAGGCAAGGGAAGGAAGGATGAAAAAAAAGGAAGCGAAGGAAGGATGCCCGAATAGTTGCAACTTTTGCGTCACCCACCCAAAAAAAAAAGAAAAATACCCAGTGGACCTTTCGACCGCTTCTGTCCAGTCAATGTCAGTAGAGGGCATTCTAAACGCGAAAAGATGAAAAAACAAACCGGACGATTGTCTCTGGGCCCTAATTTGAAACCCTACCCTGTCTTGAAACCATACCCTAAAATCCTAACCCGGTTTGGAAATCAGGTTTGAAGCCCTCATTTCAAACCCTCAACCAAACATTGTAATTTAAAACCTAACCTAGCTTGAATTTAAACTCCTAACTCTAGTTTCACGTCTTAATCCAAATTTGAAATCTTAATTGTGTCTTGGAAATATACTTGAAGCTGCTAACCCAGGGTTTTTAACGCTAATTTAACGTCGTCCTCATTTGTAACATTCTCCGCTTCAAAGTGGAGACGCCGTTAAACCGCAATTTTCTCCTTGGGGGTCGACAACGAGAAGCTGAAAAACACAACAGGCAGTTTGTGGAGAAAAACTTTCTTCTTCTGTCAGATGCAAATGATTACACGCGTCTGCTTCACTTTTTAACAAGTACAAATCACAAAGCACTTGTTCTAGTTTGGAGTTCCCCAGGGCTCTTGACTCGGGCCACCTGTGTTCAATGTACAGCTGGCAAAATCATCACTTTCTTTTTTTTATTGCATTCGATTATTGTTTGATGTTAATCCTTTCATGCACCCTGTAACCTGATAACATGATAAACTGTCCACAGTAGTAATCGTTGTACCTGAAAGTGTTAAAACTCTAAAGGTTATTGGAAACCTTACTTTTGGTTTAAAACTCGACATTAAACCACCAAGCCCTGTGGAATCCCCAATTTAAATACCCAAATCTTAACCATTATTTGGAAAGCTGATTTGAGGCCTTACTTTAAACCCCTAAGCCAGGTTTAAACCCCTAATTGAGAATGAGTTGGCCTAGTTTGAAACCCTATTCCTTAAATCTAACCTTACAGTATCTTACCAGTGAGCTTTAGATCGTTCTTAGCGATCCGCACACATGAATACATTTAATAACCAGCGTCTTTGGCGCGTATGATGTATTTGCTCTCAATGTTTTATCACGCTAATAGATAAATATTGATTATGAGCTGCTCCAGATGATATCTTTGTATACGTAGCATCGATGGTTTCTATAATTGCAACCCAAACGTGGTGCTATTTAAAGTTGGACTTGATTCCCTAACGATAAATAAATAGTTTTTCTATATCTCCATCTGGATGAAGTCTCAACGGAATACTGCAATTGGAGTCAATAGCAAATTCCAGGCTTTGAACTTCCTGTGAAGGGGAAAAAAAAAGTGCATTCTTCTGCTTGTGCGCACAGAACCTTGTCGCACTTTTAAGCAACTTTGCCTCAGCGGAGCATCTGGCTAATGGCATAAGCGCTGCCGCACTAAGTTAGCGGTGGTCGGAGCACGATCGTAGGCGGCGTGCTAATCGATGGCGAGTGCCGGTGATTTATTATGTTTGCTGAAGTCAGCGGCGAGGCGAGGGGGATTCTCGCCGCCCAGGATTCCCTTGCTGGTGGGTCGACACACGGCGCCCTCACTTGCCTCCTAATTGCATCCGAGAAGTTTTTAAGAACCCCCCATACCCCTCCCTCTCCGACCCCCCGGCAATAACCTGCATTGCTAATGGAGACAAATGCTGCATTGCTTCCTGGGAGGCTTCACTAATTGGGTGACAGAATGAGGAAGAAAGGCATTGTGGGATGCCACAAGTGGCACTCAGGTGTTTTTGTCCTTTTGTTGTCTTGAAGATATGAAGAAACAGGAAGTTAGCTTTAGTACTGCAAACAGATGCTATGTGGAGCAGGAGGGAATATGTGCAGCGGCGAGAATAGTCAGCAGCGTGTGCAGCCGTGAATAATCTAACCCTATAAATGCAGTCAAGAATTACATTAATACCAGAAATACAAATTTTGCGTCAACGGATACTTTATACACAAGAGTGAGTGTGGACTCCAGCAATAATAGACAGCAGTGTTCTACGTGATGTAGAAATTAATATTCACTAGCTAAGCAGTTAGCAATCAAATAAATAGCCATGCTAACTGAGTAAAGAGCATATACGCATCAAAGCAAAACGAACAGCAGCAAGAATAATCAGCAGCGTTCTATTTTGCAATCAATAGCCCAACCCCATAAATGCCATTGACGATGAACTAAACACTAGTACAGGTACAGTACTACTAACTTTGAGTATATGGATACTTGATATACAGAAGTGAGTGTGCACCACAACAATAATCATCAGCAACATTCTATGCAGACATGAATATTTTATATATAAGGACATAACATATAAACCACAACTATACTAACCGAATAAAGAGGCAATAAATGCACGGAACAGCAGTGAGAATAATCAACAGTGCTGTGTGTCCGAATGGACTCTATGCATTGTAATTGGGATATTCAAGAGCTCGGCGCTTCTGCTTTTCAAGGTGGAAATCTCCGAAGTTGAGACTTAAAGACTTAAGAATAGTTCTTCCAGCCAATTGTGTGGGATCGCCTGCCATTACGTTCAGCTATTTATTTGAAAACGTTTACCGGTGAGCTGGGACTACAAAGAAAATATTACATTTATACATTCAGCAAGGCAATTTAACAATTGCAACAAAGGAGTGGACAAAGGTTTATGGTTTCCAGGTAATTTTGGGCAGCTGAGTCAGAAATTGAGTACCAACCATACTGCTGAGATTGTCTATTTTTCAGATTTTTGACTTGATTTTCACAGGAATAGTAGAAGACTGCGATAACGATTGCCGTCTTTTACTATATCGCAACAAAAATGAAAGAATACTGTCTGCACATGCTTGAAAAGACAGACTTGTTCCATATCATATAATGACGGCGTAATTAGTGTTTTCTTAGCGTACTTAATTCAATTCAAGTCAATGTGATGTTGACAAAAATAATGTTACGGCAATAAAAATCGACGTAAGGCAAGCCGAAATGTCTATAAGACAAATCAACTAACCTCACAACACCATGCAGGGCGACTTCAAAATAAAAGTACACAAGGCTATCGCATTACAATACTAGTGTATTATTGGTCAAGTTTTTATTTTGAAGTTTGCTTTTGCGTTAGCAGCGTGTTACGTTTCGTGTTTTACAGTTTACTTGACGTGTCTTCACGACGGCGCACACACCAAGTAAACTGTTACCAGAGGAGGAAAAAAATCGTCTAATCGTTTTTAAAAATTTAGGTACCTGAATTGCTGAAGGAGTCGTGTGATTATATCACAAAGCGGAAAGGAGAAACATAAAAAGAGAGTGTACTGTAGGCTCATGTGAAGTCCCGGTATGCCGTAAAAAGTCCCGGTACGCTTGCAGCTAAAGGGTAAAATTGAGAAGCGATGGTACTCTGCGTACTGCCCCCACATAAAGCATTTGGATATAATATAATATTGAATGACATGTATGCATGAAAAACTACAATACAAATCCAGTTAGCAAGCTATCGAAGGAGATTTGATGAGAACAAAGCAACAAGAATAGTCAGCGCCGCCGTTGTATGTGATGAGTGCTCTCTACACAACACTTCTGTTGTCCTCTGCGAGTTCCGTGTTGATGATAACGCTCCATTAAAAAAAAAACAGCGTTTTGATCTCCTTTCATCTTGTGTCTTTCCTCAAGTGTTTTCCCACCAAGAAATAATTGGAGCGCCCCCACTTGCAAGCCCTCACTCCCATACTTATTCCCATTGTCGGTACCATCCCGTGGGAAGAAGCTCATTTCAATTCCCGCTCAGAAAAGCACTCTTAAAAAAAAAAAAAATTCGCCTTGACCCTCGCCACCAGCAGATGACCAGAGAAGGCTGCAAACATCTTCCCACAACTCCCACCCCCCACCAGAGTGCATTGTGGGAAAGGTCCCCGATGGTTCCTCATGGATGGCTTTTTTGTTCTCGGCTGCGGAAAACGTCCTCCCACTAGAGCTGCTCATCTTAAAGGAGGCGATTAAGCACCAAATGCGGGCTACTTTTAGACCCTATTATCTATTTTCTCACACGGAAAATAACAATTGTCATAAGTGCGCCTGTGAAGCCCTGGAACTGGTTAACCCCTGCACCCCAACCGACGCTTTATTTCTCTGTCAACATGTTCCCGAACGTCACATCTGCACGTTTTGGATGATTCTGGCATATGCAAATGATGTGGGTGGGGCCAGTTAAACAAACGAATCTGGAAAAAGAGCAACGTTTAATGAATTTCAATGGAATGATTTGATTTTAAAAATAACATTTGAAAATGATACAAATACAACACGGTTTTTCTTTACCATAAAATAATTAAATGCAAAAGATGAATGTAACAAAATTAAAAACATGTCACTAAATTAACTCCATCAATTAAAAACTATTTGTTTCTTCATTCCTTAAAGTAAAATAATAGACAAGAATGACTTGAACATATATTTTAAAAAAAAGAATTTTATGTCATGATTTAATTGATAGAGAATTAACGATAAAAACAAAACGAAAAATATTTTTTTACAGGATCAAGATTTTTATTAATAAATTGAGAAAATAAGTTATGAAAAATATTGAAACTGAAAGTAAAGATTTTGAAATGAGGAAACATTTTGTTTTGATTAAATACATGAATAGATTAAAAATTAAAGAAGTGAAGCGCCTTTTTTAAAATAAAACATTTGATACATGAAAATGTTTTTAAATAAAATGATAGATACATTAATCAATATCAACACCAAAAATATTTGAAGCAAGGTTTATTTTTTTCAAAATACAAAAAAGAAAATAACAAATATTACTCAAATAAAATACATATCAACATGCAGTTTAGTTTTTACATTGGAAAACAAATAAAAAACACTTTTGACAATATAATACAATGCAGATTTTTTTTTTTTGTCATGAGTGGGTGCTAGAAGATGCAAGGTCACGCGTCGCAAACCCGTCGAGATTTCCAAGCTTATTAACGACACTCGAGAGCAGCCCCCCCCCCACGCCCACTTCCCAAGGCAGCTTTCGTTGCAAATTACGTGCCGTGTGTGTGTGTGTGTGTGTGTGTGTGTGTGTGTGTGTGTGTGCGCGCGCGCGCGCTCGCGGTTCAGCATTCATCTGAAATGCAAATAACACAGGATTTCCATATGAATGTGCATTTATGATGTGGAGCGTATGTATTTCCAGAGATGGAAATTCATCCTCATTTCCATCCAACACATCTCGGCTCGTCTTTAAAGGCAGCCTGACGTCGTCCTGTCAATCATCTTGCGGGGTTACCTCTCTTTTTTTAATTTAATTTTATTTTTTATTTTTATTACATACTGTATTTTTATGTGAAAAGCGTCACATATACTTTATAAGGCAAGATCCAAGCTGAGCTTGCGGTGTTGTCATGATTTGAAAATGTACATTTTGTTTACGTTATTCGAGCATTTCTTCTATTTTGTCAAGTCTTTTATTTCATTATGGCACCCACATTTGTCATCCTTCCATATTTGACATGTGATTCATACCATTCAAATGCAAAAAAAACAAAAAAAACAAGCCCTTCCAACCTCAATATGTTGAACTCAATCACAACATCCTGGAAACTGTTTTAACTTCCCCCAAATTCTCAATTTTTTTTTCGATTCAACATTACCGACACTCCCAAATGAATGCAGACATTTTACTGGCTGACCTCCTGCTTTCCACAGACTCAAAGCACTGCTACTTGAAAGCGTTCACTTCTTTTCATGCCACCATAGAAACTCTATTTTCCAATACCGCATTCCACAGCTTCCCAGATTTTTCAGTGTTCCCCGTTTTCCAATTATTCCAATTTCCCAATTAATGCAGACGTTTTTACACCTCTTCATTCGACATTTCCCAACAGATTCAAGCAATTTAGATTTCAAAACACAATGCTTGTTGACAACATTTTGGGAACTAAACAATCACATCTCCCAAATTCCCCCCATTTTTCAGGATTGCATATTCTCTGTCAAACTTCCCAAATGAATGCGCATATTTCACTATCGGGCCTCCTGTTTCCACATTTCTCAAATCATTCTAACTTGAAATCTCCAAATTCCCACATTTTCCATACACCAAATCCTTAACCCTTTCAGGTGCAGCAGTTGCTACAGTGGACAGTTTATCACGTTATCACATTACAGGGTGCATGGAAGGGTTAAATTCATGGAGACATTTTGCAATTATCCTTTTATTCAGTCTCGCATTTAACATTTCTGAACATGTCATCTTTTCAGCATTCACATGCAATCTCTGCAGAAATGAATCATGGAAGGATTGCAGGATAAATGTGGATACTGTGATCACGAGTGTGTAAAAATTGGCCAAAATGGAAGAAAATGAAGCACGAAAATACATCATAGTAATATGTTGTGTCTCTGTTTAATTGCTTATTATATGTCATGGACAACGTATATGACAAGACAGTCATTGCGTAAGTTTGCTTCGAGCGTGTTTTGCATTTTAACTGTCTTTTTCCATCATTAATCTCCACGTGTCCATAAATAAATACAGAAATTAGGTCATGGTACTCCAGTATTTTACAAACAAACTACAAAAATCAAAGTTGAGAAGATATATTCGATATACTTTTAAAATATAGTAATATAACGGTCTGTTCTTGTTTTGGATTTTGATCAACTCATTAAATGTATTCAAGAAATGCAGTATTTATAATGAATATGAGACAATTGATATAAAAAGAAGAATGAATAATTATATACATGTATATATGTAGGTGTGTGTATATGTATATGTGTGTGTGTGTGTATATATATATATATATTATATATGTATGTGTGTGTGTTTGTGTATGTATGCACTGTGTGTTTTATTTTCTTCTTCTTGGCTGAGGATGGACACGCATGAAATGTGACCATTAGCCACGTTTTGACGGATGCGGCACATTAGGCCCGGCCGGGCTAACATCTTTATTTTGATACTCATGTGGCCGTAAAGGCCTCATCGTCGTCATTTTCATCATCGTCATCATCGTCACTGTCGGTTTGTACACAACAGGACGTGACTACGAAGATCCCCGTGTGCATACAAGCTAAAGACTGACTCTGCGAAATCACACGTGATTGTATGTATGTGCAGGAAACACGTTATATTGTGCTCAATTCTTTTTTTTTAATGCGGAAAATAGCACGTTTTAGGACTGTATTTTATATTTAAAAAAACAGTAATGTATAATTACATAGAATGTACGAAATTAGGTTGTTTTTGTTATACTTTTTACTTCAATTCACTGGACATCGTCCTGCTCCTTGGGTGCATACAATGGCCACTAAGGGGAAGGTAGTATCATGCAAACATTCTGACAGATATCGATTGCAGATTTCATAGGTCTGAATTATAACTGCCCAATAACAGCTTCGTAACCTAATTTCATTTTTAACCTTTACATTTTTCAATTTAAACGTAACAATTTTGGTACATTTAGTAACTCACGAGGACAGAGTAAGAAAATTACTGATTATGATTTTTGTTTTATTTTTTATCGTGGTCAAATTTCAAATTTTCCTGTTTCCTTGTTGCTCGGCAGACTTGACAGAAGTGGATCATAACTTCCGCATCACAAGAATGTTTTATCAAAATCACTTTTAAGTTCACATTCATCCTGGTTAAATATGTTTGTGTTTCTGTTAAGCTCCAATTTCCAAAACAAGTCAGGCTTGAATAACTTTTGGCATTTAATCATGCCACAAATAGAACGTAAAGTCTATTGGCTTTATTTGTAAGCATCCTACTTTATTTCTCAGGCTTCCTTATCTTTTGTTGAAGTGGAGCCTCATCAAGTTTTCCTCATCTGGTGATTTGTGGGTGTATTTCAAGGGAGAGGGGAGGCGTGTCCTGTAAAAGACATGATTTTTTTTTTTTTTTAAGTAATCTTAACTGACATTATCATGATGCTTGAATAATGCACAACGGCATCAAGTATTCATCCCGTATTGAACAGAGACCTGCCCGAAGGCGCACACAAGATGTGCGTGTGCGTGTGTGTGTGTGTGTGTGGGGGGGGGGGGATATTGGCACAGGCTGGTGTTGATATTGCAGCCCCTCAGGACCAACAAAGGGAAGATTTAAGCAAAAAGTAGCTTTTGTTGCGCTTTATTGATGTTTTGTGTTCATCCGGGCAGAGAAGAACACAAAAGTTTACACAGTCTGGATGCCATTTGTAACGATTGCTGCACGGTGTGCGCTGACCTCATCTGGCGGGTTGCACTTTCTACTCGAGATGTATTGACTGCTAATAATAAAAAAAAAAAAAAATTTAAAAAAAGAAGAAAAAATAGGATACAATAAAAAGAAGTGTAGAAAGATGTGAGGGTTTCATACTTGGATGAGAGTTCAATATTAGCTTACATTCAGACAAAAAAAATGGAGTGAAAAATAAATACTGGAATTTAAATGAAAGTATAAATACAGAGAATAAATTGTAATGGAGCTAAAATTTTAAAAAGCATCAAATAACAGCAATTGAAAAGCATGCTAGGAAATAATACAACTATCCAATGCAAACTGTTCATCCACCCACGTATCAGGTAAAACTGTCTATCCATTCAGACGCGTCCTATTTTAGGGCAAGAATCTCTTTCGCAGAGTCTCATCTAACTTTGCGCATGGCTGCATTTTATATATATATATTCCTGGCCGATGAAAGTTGCTCCTTTTTTTTTTTTTCCCCTTGTGCTTGACTGAAACGGAATGAACACAGTCCCCATCATCATACACTCATTCGCCATTCACAATTCACCATGAAAATCATCTTTTCAAGAGCACACAGGTGACCGCTAGATCGAAGAAACGTTTCGACAAACATGAATCATTTTGCTTTAATTAAGGTAATAGTGTTCACTTTAAATTCCGCAGAATTAATTTCGATAAAAGTTGATTTTTTTGTGTGTTTGACTTTTGCAGCGATGTCCAAGGACTACTTATGTGTGTTTTCCTTGTGCTCAACACTTTTTTAAAAAGTTAGCCGATATTGGTACTTTTGCTTCAGGAAAAAAAAAAATGGCGATTTTTGAGGGGGTCGCCGGAATCGAACGTGTTCCCCCCCTCCTCCTCCTCCTCCTCTTCCTCATCTTATTATGAAAAGTGTCCTCTGGGTGCGAACATGAAGCAATAACACAGCGGTGGCGGCTAATTGCGTTAGCCAAGCAGCACAGTGGCTGGCGAGCGGGACAAAGGGCAAAAATCTAATAGTCAGGTGGCAATATGGCAACCAAATTAGAGCATTAGTTTTCATCAGTGTCCTCCCGTTAGCCGGGGGGGGGTGACGAGGGGCGGCTACAAAACATCCCAATCTAATTGCCAGCGTGCAAACGTGACTGGAGGGCCGGGCGAGTGGCGGTGTGAAAGATGTGATGTCATTCCTTGGAGACGCAAGCAGCTTTGATGGGCCACAACACCCCCAAGGCCGCTTCATTAGGTACAGCAGCCAATTACGTAAGTGGCGGGTGATTTGACCTGTGAGTTTAATTCAGTCCGTGTTCATGTTTTGTAGTTTTAGCACCACACCAGATGCTTTTTCAAAATACTATGGACAAATTAAATGTGAGCATGTTGGCTCGGCCCTTGTCAAGAGTTCCAAGCGTTCATGTGGGGGCCCCTTGCAAAATGAATTTCCCACCCTTGCACTAACTTACAGTATATATGTTGATGCTATACCAAAACTAGAACGTGGACAAGACAACTGTATATTACCCCTTTCGTGCACCCTGTAACCCAAATGTGTCAAACTCAAGGCCCGGGGGCCAAATCTGGCCCGCCACATCATTTTATGTGGCCCGCGAAAACAGATCAAACATGTCAACTTCCATGATGCTAAAATTCTCATTTGTAATAAATAAGAGAGATATTCTAAGCATTTTCTGGTTACCACCACCACCCCCCCCCCCCAATGATAGTAACTTAAACAAGAGTTGAATCAACAGTTATTCTTGACTTCTTTGGATGGTTTCAGTCATAACAGCCCTCCAATGGAAATGCTAACTACAATGTGGCCCACGACAAAAATGGGTTTGACACCCCTGCTGTAACCTGATAACATGGTAAGCTGTCTACTGTAGCAATTGCTGTAACCTGAAAGGGTTAAATGAAAATGATTTTTTTTTTTGTTTCTTAATTGGAATATTAAATTCCCAGGCACTAAAAAAACGTTGCTTTAAAAATCAATAATATATACTGCATATGTACATATATGGGGGCACGGTGAGCAACTGGTTAGCACGCCGGCCTCACAGTGCAGAGGTCGTGGGTTCGATCCCAGCTCCGGCCTTCCTGTGTGGTTTACGTGTTCTTCCCGTGCCTGCGTGGGTTTTCTCTGGGTACTCCGGTTTCCTCCCACATTCCAAAAACATGCATGGCAGGCTGATTGAACACTCTCAATTGTCCCTAGGTGAGAGTGTGAGCGCAGATGGTTGTTTGTTTCTGTGTGTCCTGCGATTGGCTGGCAAGCAGTTCAGGGTGTCCCTCGCCTACTGCCCGAAGACAGCTGGGAGAGGATCCAGCACGCCCGCGACCTGTGTGAGGATAAGTGGATCAGAAAATGGATGGATGAATAATTCTATATATACTGCATAAAACTCAGCAAGCATCAAATGACAGCCGGACGTCTCGTCTGCCTTTCCACTGCTTGGAATTTGACTACAATTTCAGTCGCTACACAATTATACGCTACTTGTACAAACGTCTCGTGTGCGTTGAATGTTGTTATCACCGAGCAAGGAGGGAAGACAAGTGACAAACGAAGCCGCTTGCGGTAGAGGCAAGGTATTTAGTGCTTATGCCGGTGTTGTAGGCGACGTCATTGGGCCGAGATCAATAAACGGCACACGAGGACAAGCGCGCCGTGGCCTCCCAGCACAAAGAGACGCTGACCTTTTGTCCATAACGCCTCCCCCTCTCGCTTGTCTTTTGTGACACATCAATGTTGTTTTCCCCATCTGGCTGAGGCCTCGGCGCAAAGAGCAAAATAATTACCGCCTTTGCTGAAAGACGTTGCGTTATGGACTGATTTAAAGCAAATGTTCGCCTGGGCCAGAAGGTCGGCCGGGCCAAGCTCGTTACGTAGAGGGAGTGGGTGGGGGTGGAGGGGGGGGGTGGGGGCAGGAAGAAGTGAAAAAATAAAAACCAGTAAAGTTGCAGGTGTTCGAAGATGAAATAATAAGCTTTGCCCTTATTAGGGATTGGCGAGTACTGATACACATCGGTATCGAGCTGATACCAGCCTAATTTTAAGGTACTGTATCGAGTACTAGTCGAGGTTGCCGATAACAGCCACTTCAGGCAAAAAAAAAATCTGACATTGAGTAAGTCCTCCTCAGAAAGAATGGTAATGTTCACGTTGTATTATTTTTGCGTTAAATTATTTTAAAAATATTTTTATCATAAAAGTATTGGAAGTATTGCTACTTGATATCGGTACATCATCAAAGCGTGAATACTTGTTTTGGTATTGGTCTGTAAAAAGTGGTATCAAACATGCACAGCTCTTATGTTCAGTTAATCAGCGACCAGTCAGTTGGTCGGTCAGCCATTCATTTCATTTGTTGGTAAGTCTGTATTTTTTATTTTTTGCCATGAAGTTGTGTGGTTAATCAAGCAGTCAATCTGTCAGGCGGCCGCTTCGTCATTCTGTTGGTCCGTTAGTTGATGAGTAAATCAGTAAGCTGCCAAATTGATCCCAAAATTCATCGGTCAGTTAGCTGGCCAGTCTATCCGTCATTCAGCCGGCACTTAGCTCTTTAGTTGTCAGTATTTTTGTTGGTTTGTAGCTTGGTTCGGTGATCAGTTTCTTCGTCAGTCCATCGGTACATCGGTTGGTCAGTGATTTGGTCAGTCCGTCTGTATTAAGTTGGCAGTTTGGTTTGTCGGTAAATTAATCAGCCAGGCGATTGGTTCGTTCATTTTGTTTCTTGGCTGATGGGTTGGTTCGTTGATTGGCCGAAAAGTCGGTAGGTCTGTTGGTCACTCAGGCGGTCAGTCTTGTTTGTTAGTTAGCTAGCTAGCTAGATGGATAGTTAGCTAGTTAGTTATTTGGGCAGTCCCTTGGTCGGTTGGCGAACAGGTATACCTCATTCATCTAAAATAGCTTTTCCACTCTATCTACCATGTAATACGTTGCAGTGGCGGCCAAAACAATCTTGTCTTCTCCTTACGACGACACAAATTAGCCCGGCCCATCATGCAACACACGTTAGCTGGCCGCAACATTTTCCGTGAAGTCGACGGGCTTTGAAGTGTCAGGGTGAGGAAACATCACGTATCGAACGTCGCCGCCTTGCACGTCTCCGTGCGGCCCGGTTAATAATTCACAGTGGGAAAGTGACAGAGTGAGCCAGCTCAAATCAAAGAATAATAAAAGTCTTTTTTTCTTCTTCTTCTTCACACAGCTGCAGGTGAGGCGTCATATCGCTGCCCATCAAATATTCACACAGCCGGAGGGGAAGGGGGAGTGGGAGACGGGGCCTGTTTTTGATGGACCGGACAGAGGAGTGATGCTTTTTTTTTTTTTTTTTTTTCCTTTTAGAAAAATGTCTTTTCAACCGTGAGTGTGTTTTGTTTTGTTTTTTTAAGATTTTCATGAGGAAAAACTAATATTTTTAGGGGGAAAAGCTCAATAGTAGTAGTAGTATTGCCCGCGACCCTTGTGAGGATAAGATTAGAACATGGATTATTATTATTATTATTATTATTGACAAACGGCAAAACGCAAAACAACGAAAAATGTAACACAAGGGAGAACCGACAACCGAATGTTGACCTTTCTTTAATGACCAGGCTGGCGTGCGACTGATCTTGACTAAAAGTCCAGCGTGGTGCAACTTTTGGTGCTCCAATTAGACGCGTTGTTATCGCCATTACGGCAGCGGTGATGATGGCGATGGGGTCTAATTGACGCCCACGAACAGACTTGTTGGTGTTCCCGAAGGCGAGGAGAGCACATCCAGCGCGGGGACACGAGGCGAAATGACAAGCGGATAATGAGACGGCTAAACGCTTGATCTTGACAATAATTAGCTCCTTTCGCCCGAACCTCCTGGCGCTAATCAAAGGTTAGCGACAAATAAACTTTCTTCACAAGGTGCGTTCTCCCTAAACGTTTCATACTCCGAATCCAATTATTTGGCTCTTTTAGCGCATCACGCTCTCGCACTTTGGCTTGATAATTGCTGTTTTACTTCCAGACACTCAGTCACTATTCAGCACCAAGATACATGACATATTTGGAATTTTAGGCTTCGGGGACGTCAACTAAATTATAGTTGCAAGCTTCATGGTATGACATCAAACTGTCGGTATACGAAGTTCGAAGCCTTTTGTATTTTTTTTCCTCATAGATGCAAGAAACACAGTCTAAATATGATTCCCGATTTGTGTTGGAGGTTGATCATTTGATCCAATTTTGAAGCCTCCTTCAACTGCAAATGTCTTTTCAGAATTGTATTAAAAAGGATATAAAGTCCACAAATTCAAGTCAATTTTTTTTTTCAATTCTGCTGCATTTGAAGGCAGATGATGTCACGATCAGAAATTAAGGAAAAATGTATTAATATTAAAATTCTAAATAACCAAGCGTGATGCCTTCAAGTGCCGTCTGACTTTCAAGAGGTCAGGTCGTCTCTGCAATTTCACCTTCTCCTTCAGTCTGTTTGTGTTTTGCAGTTTGATTTTTTTTTTTTCCATCCGCCTCCGCCTCACGTTTAATGGTTGCAGTTGGTGGTGAAAACGCCACTTTACCTGCGAGCAAATCATCAGGACGGCGCGAGAAGCGACGGGCGAGAAGCGACGACGCCAGCCAATCGACGCAAAAATGAAAAACAACAAAAAAAGCGGGGATGAAATTTCCCCGAGTCAGAGCCAGGCAATGAAGTGATTCTATTAAAAAGCCATCTGACCGTTAATAAAAGTAATGATTTGATATCGGCGCCGCGGGCTGGAGCTTTTTTAAAACATTTTATTTTATTTTGATGCAAGTGTACATGGAGAAACATAAAACGCAATTGCAGGCTGGCCCGTGTTTTGTGACTTAATGAGATTTGGGAAGGCGGCCGGGCGGGCGGCCCGAGGTGTTATTCGTGCGCGATGCAGGCGACGGATAAAGCCCGCCGCAGCAGGATATCAAACTCATGCGCGGACGCTACCAGATGTTTTTATTTGAGCCGTGAATGCGGCTGGGAAGATTTGACATACAGACAGGAAATGGACTGACTTCATATACCACCTGCTTCCTTCCAGGGCATTGTCAGAAACGGCGACGACCACCCGTGTCGTCGTTGATGACTTTGAAAGGCCAAAGAGATGTTTTTCACCACTCCAGTTGAAGTGTATTGTACAATATGAACATACGCAAAGTGGAATTGTCTTTTTTTATTTTGTCAAATCACTTTCTCTTACGAAAAGTGCACTAGCTTTATGCTAACACACAATTGAAAGCAACATAGGCAGGCTAATGAAACTAGCATCAATCAAACGCACAAAGTGGGTTTGGCTGAGTAGTGTTTTGGGTAAAAAAAAAAGTGCAATTAGAAGTCACCTTTGTCCACTGTCTCTTTGGTGGCCAATTTGAAGGTCGGTGATTTCACGACACTCCAAAACTTCAAATGAACCTTCAAATGTGGCTTTCTTTTACGTTGTTCTTGAGAGAATACAAACAGTATGTCCAAATCTGTCAAACAAGTCCATGGCAGATGACGTCATAAAGACGTTTGAATTTTAAGTTTCCTTGAAATGTAGCCTTCTTTTCACATTTTAATAGATGGCATCTTAATTCTCCTTTGTGATTTTTATTTATTTATTTTTTGGCATGCTGCCATTCAGCTCTGAAAAATAATAATGCATGTACTAATGTCAACACAACAGTTAAGGCAGATAACCTCTATATGCTGTCTTATTTAAAGGCTCCTTCAATTGAGCCCCCCCCCCACCACCTCCCAAGCAAACGTAATATAAACCCCAATTATAAGTCTATATTCTCTCAACTGCTGAACTTGGAAGCCACTTTGATGGCAGATGACCTTAGAAAGGAGTTTTATTTTAAAGGCTGCTTCCAACATGGCATTTTTTCTTCTTTTTTTTTTTTTTCAAGTACATGTAATGTAAAGTCCAATTATAGGCACAACTGTATGACTTGGAAGTCTATTTGAAGGCATAGAATGTCTTGTTACATCCTTAAGATTTTTTGTGGCCTCCCAAACATCCTTGCGTGTCGCTCCGAAGTCTTGATAAATCACGCAAATTTCTCCCTTTGTGTTGGGTCATTAATTAAAGACAGAGTCAATAATCCGAATATTCATCATATTTTCAGCACGAAGCGATGCGATTGGCTGCATTTGTAAGACCTTCCAACGAGCAACCTCCGAAAGACGCGAAGGCTGACTTTGAATGCGTCGCCCTCGCTGCGTCGCCGCTCTTTGTGCCGCTTGTTTGTTTTGTTTTGTTTTGTTTGCAGCGGCGAATGAATGGCAGCCTCGTTAGCAACATTTGACGAGAGAAAAGGTGGCGAAGGTTTTGCTGCTTTTACAGACGAGACCTTGGAGCAAAGCAAACGCACGCTCACTCGCCGAGTTTGAAAAGTGACGCTTGACGATGAAGGTCCATCAAAGCACTCCGGCAATTAGTTGCCACGTACAAACTTGTCATTAATTTTTTTTTTTTCAATGTTGCCACCGCAGGAAGTCGACGGCATGTTGTTTTCATATTTAAATTTGCTCCACCATGTCTCTCTCCGGAATAGAAAAAGAACTAAAAATGTGCTTATGTTTATGAAGTGGATCGCTGTTGAATGTCTCGCGTCAAAAGTGTTATTTGCAATATGTTGTATGTGCCCCCACAATTCTAAACACGGTTTTCACATTAATATTGCGTTGGTGGAATAAGAACGAAGCGGATGATTCCACCCATTTTCAGCAATCAAGGGCCGGCTGACATTCTATGCGGCACCGCCCCTGCACATCTAATGTGTTTGGATGCAAGAAAGGGATTTAAAAGAGAAACTGAAAATGTTGTGGTCAGATTGTAAATATTTTTATTGTTCCTCCCAGCTGAAGTTTACTTGAACACTAAACATAAAAGCAACAGATTTACACCTTTTGGTATTCAAAACAAACAGCTGCAACAAAGACGCCACTAGCTTTGTGCTAGTGCTAATTAGCATCTATGTTGCGATGCTTTGACCTTTGAAGCAACAGACTGAACACAAACGGTTCAGCAACAGCATGTCGGTCGACAATGCAAGAGTACTCATTGGCATATATTTTTTAGCTTCTGTGTAAAATTACTACTTAGTGCCGTGCTGATGAGCTCAGAGAAGAGTTGAGAGTTTATTATGAATCCCACTGGAGTTCTAGGCAGGGCACACACCGCTGCAATATGATTGGCTGTTGAGATCCATCTGTTTGCTTAATACACTATTAGCAGCAGCATTTAAATGACAGGGTGTGACAAACTTATTTTTTACATGACTGTGTGTGCTTTTTTTTTTTTTTTTTTTAAATAATGAGGTGTGATTTTCCTCAAAGAATTTCCGTAAAAGATGTAATTATTTGTAGTTTTTAGGGGGAAGCCTGGAACAGATTCATGTGATTACTTTTTAAGGGATTGTTTTAGATGTCCTATTTTTTCTGTATTTTACGATTTGGGTTTTCAAAATGTATTTTAATCAGATGAATCAAATAATATAATGCAAGCTAAATCATCCTAGGGTGGCCCGGTAATCAAATGGTTAGCGCGGCGACCTCACAGTGCAGAGGTACAGAGTTCACTACCAGCTTTGACCTACCTGTGTGGAGTTTGCATGTTCTCTCCGGGCATGCGTGGGTTTTCTCCGGGTACTCCGGTTTTCTCCCACATTCCAAAAATATGCATGGCAGGCTGATTCTACACTCTAAATTGTCTCTAGGTGTGAGTTTGAGCGTGGATGGTTGTTCGTCTGTGTGTGCCCTGCGATTGGCTGGCAATCGGTTCAGGGTGTCCCCTGCCTACTGCCCGAAGACGGCTGGGTTTGGCTCCAGCAACCCCCGCGACCCTTGTGAGGAGGAGCGAATCATAAAATGGATGGATGGATGGATAGATCAGCCTAGCATGCCATTTTTTTTGTTGCATAAAGTTTGCTTCAATGCTCGAAAAAAGTCAATTTTTGCAACGCCTGAACATTTCTGGGTGTATCTCTGCAGCCGGTTTCCGCTTTTAAATGCCATCGGTTCATTTCTCCTCTGTGGGGGGAAAAGAAAAAAAGACAACAGTGTAATTATGCGGAGCTTTGAGGGGCTAATGTGGGATTGATTTGTAACTGCGGGACATTCTTGAACCAGATCCTCGCAAATGAAGCCAGCCAGCAGCTAGCGAGCGCCGCCTTAAGTGAATTTAAAAATGCACGAATAATTACACGTACGCGGCAAACTAATTAAGACGGTGTGAACTCTGCGGCCTGGCTCGTCGCTCACGGTGATTAGCAACCTCGTATTTCACCACCAACCCAAAATGGGGTCCGTGACATCGGACGTGGACTGGCGGAAACATAGAAAGAAAAAAAAATGAAAAAAGGAAGAAAGTCAGACTGGTGGTTACTATTTCCAAGTCGGTGCATTAATCATGAAAAAGGCGGACGACTGTCGGCGAAGAAACATGAATATTTTTATAATTCAATGGATGTAATTTATACCCGGGCCAAATCATCAGAATGGCTCCTCTTTTTTTTTAATAGTATGGAGGAATAGATTCATAAATAAGATGTGAGCCGAATGTCGCCGCCTGCGCGATAAGAACCTTATTCTATTTTTTGACGTGATTAAATGCTGAAGTTAAACGATAATACAAACATTGTGCTCACTTTGTATTGACTTTGCCAGAGTGGGATTCATTTTAATGTTTACATAGTGTCGATACAGTACATACAGTACTTTTTTTTTTCTATTTTCAATTTGAACACAAGCTGGATCAGATTTGAATTCCAATAAATAAGACAAATTGAATAAGTACTAAATTAATAAATAGTTCCAATGTATTTCTTCATTGTTATGTAGTAGAATGCTCAGTAAGACATTTCTTGAATTTGTGAAATCTTTGTTAGAATGCTCACTTTCTTACTCTGTCAAATGGTGATTCATTTTTTATATAATTAGTTTTTAATAATATGGTTACATTTACTTGAACAGCAAATTGCAATCTGATACAATGAAATTTGCACTTGTTTACTTTAGTGCTCATTAAAAAAACTAAATTAAATTTGTGTTGCGCATGAATAAATTCATGTGCCTTAAAATTCCTGTATCTATACAATACAAATGTTATTTATTGGACTAATTTTCAAACTTGGTAAATTAACTCACATGTGAATTAGTAAATCATATTTTTATCATAAAAATATATAGCTCCAATATTTAAAATGCCCAGTAAAAAAATGTAGCTTTTTTTCTTTTTTCCCCCCTGTCATTTGTTACCAATAAAAAGTAAAATGCAAAAGAGGCAAAGTTAAAAGTCTTGTTATATTGCCTTTGTGGAGACAATAAAAATGACTTTTTAGTGCAAGAAAGGAAAAAATGATAACATGGAGATTCATGAGAAAGCCAGAGAGGTTGAAATAAAATCAAAATATGAAAATATATTCACCATGAGTCGCGTTGAGTTTGGTATACAGTCAATCTTAGATTAAACGTGGAGCACTTTGTAATGATAATATACCACGGTTGACATTAACTCAAAATGACCTTGGTGGACGTGCCACATGCTGCTTCATCGCATATTAAAAAAACAAAACAAAACAAAACAAGGACATGATGATTTGATCACTTTAGAAGTCTTTGCAAAGATTTTGACTAAAGTCGGCGTCGTCTTCGTCTCTTTGTGTGAGCAAATCTTCCGTATGGATTAAGACAATCTCCAGGCTGCTCTTCATCCTCGTCTTGCTCTTCTTCTTCCTCTGTGCATCTCTGTTAAAGCCCGAGATTCAGTTTAGCCTCATCAGCGTCCGTACGACTTAAGCAAATCCTTTGGCGAAAAGCCTTCGGCGGACACTTTGAGACGCAAAAACACGGCGAACCAAAGCAATGTGAGCGCTTCGTCGTAACTGCATCAAATACTTCTTCTTCTTCCTCTTGGTTCAAATGCAAAAGTGGATCATCAAACGGCAGATATGCTGTCACAGTTTGCATTTCGATGCCGTTCTCATGAACAAAACACAAATGATTGCAAATGTGCATTTTCTGTTTCTTGGTTTTCGTTTGACTTCTGCGATGATGAGCAGTCACATTTTCTTGTTTATTTCGTTTTGTTTGTGTGGGGATGGACAGTGAGGCCATTTTCTCATTTTACTGGAGTCAGGATGGTACAGTTATAAAATTCTTGATTTTTCATTTTCTTCTGTGATGGTGGAGGGGATTTTCTTGTTTTCTTGACTCTTCACATCCGGCTCACAGTGTAGAGGTGCAGTGTTCAATTCCAGCTCCGGCTTTCATGTATGGAGTTGGGATGTTCTCCCTGTGCCTGGGTGTGTTTTCGACGGGTAATCCAGTTTCCTCCCACATTCCAAAAACATACCTGGCAGGTTAATTTAGTGTTCGTAGTAAAAGTTTATTTAACTTTCCATCACAGAAATAAAACAACAAAAACTTAATTGTCGAAGGTGTCCATTATCATGAAAGTCAAACGAATAAAATCTTGTCACAATAGTCGAATAAGAAAATGTCGGAACAGTTCATCAACACATACAAAATGACAAACTGAACATCAAAACTGAAATTAAATGAGAAAATTGCGTAGCTGTCCAAAGTATCCACTTATAAATCAAGAAAATTGGAACATTTTGTAATTTTTGTAAATGGTCAACATCACTGAAGTAAAACGAGAAAATGGTGAAAATGTTCATAAACACCGACGTAAAATGAGAAAATTAGCAAATTTCGCAACTATCAAAAATGTCCATTATCACAGAAGTAAAAAGGGAAAGATTTTTCACATTACTAACGTGAAACAAGAAAATGTGTAAAATGGTGTACTATCACAGGAGTAAATTGACATTTTAAAATATTGTAATTAGCCTAAATGCCCATCGTCAAAGAAGTAAAATCGAGAAAACAAGAAAATGCCTTCACTATCCATTGCCACTGAAATACAACGTAAAAACATCGTAACTGTCCATGGAGAGTGAAATCTGATAAATGGGAAATTGTCCCTCAGCACACAAGTAAAAACAAAAATGAGTATTTTTCAAAGCTGTTGCGGCTATCCATCATCTCCCAAGAAAAACGATAAAATGTCAGAACTGCCCCATTGTCACAGGAGTAAAACTATGTCCTCGAAAAGTCACAACTGTCCGTCAAGAAAAAAGTTAAAACTCTTGACAGAGGTAGAATCATTCTGCGTGCACCTCTAAATGCTTCTCTAGCCCACCCAGGAAGTTTTAAAAAATTCCCTAAAAGCACCGATGACGCGCTAGCTCCTGACGCGGCCCCCCTTCGGCGAGAAAGCGAGCTGACAGGGCCTTGCCGCTAATCCGGCGTTAGCAAGTTAGCGCTTTGCCCCACGTGCCGCCCAGCTGGAGCAAATACCTGCATCGCACCTTCCGGATCAGCGGCGCAGAGCCGCGGCTTTACCGCCTCTGCCGCACGACTTTGGCCTTAATTAAGTCCATCTCGCAGGCGGCGCGGCAGGGATGGCGGGTGGAGCGCTAGGCGGATTTGCGCTAGCTCACCGGCAGCGTCAAAATAGACACCGACAAGCATGCGCTTTAAAATCTGGAGCATTTTGAGGGAAGGGGACAAAAAAAAATATGAGCTGCGCTACATTTTTGGATGTAGTAGTATTATTGTGGTTGATGCTGTGATTATTTATTATATTATTATTCAATCATCACTTTCATTATAATTCTTATAGTTGCTGTTTTATTCTTTTATCTTCAATAAGAGAAGAATCTCACTCCTTTTGGAAATGTCTGTTACCATTATGAACAAGCCGTTATTTGTGTTGTTCATTTTGCACATGGCTACTCAAAATTAGCCTGGCCGGTGGTAGACAGTGTAGGTAGCTAGCTAACAAGATAGATAGCAGATGTTTGTACATGTTTCTGATGTTATTTTGCTGAAGTTGTGTTTAGTCTTTGTGGTTTCTTGTTCTTGGCTCCTGAAGGGACTGCAGATGGACTCCTGAGGGACTCCGGTGGCCCCGCTTTGTTTTTCCCAATGTGGCCTCTCAGGACGGCGTTCAGACAGCCGGCCAGCAGCCCTCCCTTGTCCACAGTTGTTGTTGTTGTTGTTGAGCCACAAGCTGCGATGCAAACTTTTAATGGGCCGAGGTGCGGGTCACTTGGCTTCACTAACTGGTCTCCCTGGACCCTCCCGTCCGGACCCTCTCTACGGAGCAGCAAGGCATCATGGGAGGAGGCCGCCGCAGCCGCCTCATAAGTCAAAGCCTGCAGGCTGGCTTCTTTGCCTGCGGGAGCATCCTGGAGTGCTTGTCCTATAAAAGCAACTTTGCCTTTTTTCTCTTCAGGAATCCAATCCCAACTGCAGCGTTCTAAATTTACTTCCTCGCCGCGGAAGGAAGACAGAAAATCATACTCGAGGGAAGAAGAAACATGTATGCAAGATAATGGGGGGGAAAACAACAACTTTTCCTAAAAGGAAATGATCTGGAATTACTTTGTTGAAGCTTAGACCCACTTGCCGCCTCTTATTACTGCAGATAACTTTCAATACACATTCGCAAAAACTAGGACAAGTTTGTCTGTGAGCGGATGGTGGAAATAGTCAAAACTTAACTCAACATGGCTGCTTCAGACAAAGTGACCGAACTCCCTTAGTCTTTTTCGGCATTGCTTCTTAGGACTCATGATAGACATCCCTGCCACATTTCATATTGCGAAGTCAAACTAGCTTCTGGGGCTGATTTTTTTTATTTTTATCTGGTTGGCCTCAATTGAGTCACTTCAACCCAAAATGGAAAACCTCTTCGAGTATGGCTTCTTGAGACGTTTTTGTTGGACTACTCATGAGATTTATTGACCAAACTTGAGCTCAAAAGTCACTCTGGCTTTGGGGTCTGAAGTGAAACGCACTCGGACCGCCGCCATACTTGAGAAATCACTTGCCGTTACTTGCTTTGATGTGAAATACAGCTGCGTGATTGCTTCTCTGCTCCTGATTGGCTGATGAACTTGTGGGCGTGGCCTGCCCATTTTGACACCAACATTTTCACATCATGTAATTCATGCCTGATGTTGCCAGGGTGATGGGCCTCCTCATTGAAAACTCGTTTAATCTCGTCTGTGGCAGAGTAGTGGGGATAGGGGGGCCTAGTGGGGGGGCGGGGGTGAAGGAGGACGCCTGAGAGCTGCATTAAAGCCTGCCTGCCAGGCCCGCGTCACGCCCGCTCGCCTCTCCCAGCATGCATCAGTGCCGCCAGGAGCCTCTAATGGCAGAGGAGATGGAGGTGGCTTCATTAACATTCAAACACATTTTTTGAATCGTAGCACTGATGACGCCGAAATTACATTTCACAGCCCCGAAGCCAGTGACACCGTGCAACATGAAATTCAGTATGTCTATCATGAGTATAGCCACAAAAAAAAAAAAGTCTCAAGACGCCATGCCTGATAAGATACAGGAAGACCACATACCATTTCAGTCTGAAATTCAGCCCAGAAGCCAGTTTCTTGAAGCAACATGAAATTTTGTAGGGAATTTCTAGCATGAGCAGAACCCGTTTTAGGGTCTTTTGACAAATTCCCGGACTTCTTCAAAATTGAACTCCTCTGAGAGAATGTGTTCAACAACTGCCAAATTAAAAAAAAAAAATCCCAATGAAATGGCCAATGCTAAATTGTAAAGAGTTTTTGTCATGTCATGTGGATGTAGCATAGCGCCAATGTTTTATTACTCCACGTAATACACAAAACTCGAATAAGTTTGAGTTTGAAAATTCAGTCCTAAAAGCCAGTTTGACTTCATCATCGGCAGGCATAAGGAGACGTACAAAAAACAAAACAAAAAAAAAAAAAACATCTCAGGTAGCCAAGCCTGGAAAGTTACAGAGGGTCTGCCATTTTGTTTGAAGCGGCCATTTTCTAAGGGTCCTTGCTCACCCGCAGCCAAATCAAAACACATAAAAAATCTCAAGTTTTTGGTATGAAGCAACAACTTTTGGCATGATTTGTCATTTCCAGGGACGTTTCAAAGACAAATTGGTCCTAATATATAAATATATCGCTAATGCTACATTATGAAGAGATGGAGTTTATTTTAATTGGATTTGGAAAGTCTTTTCGCTGAGCTTGAAAATTCAGCCCTCATCAAAGCCAGTTACACTTTGCAAAATCAAATTTAGTGGGCATTTTATCAAGATTGGGACCACAGGAACCTTCAAAAGATGACAAAAAAAAAATAAGAGTTAGTCTACCGTTTTGGTATAAAGTGACCATTTTACAGGGAAGCTTGCTCCCTTGAATTCGTTCTGAAAAGTCATCCTCCGCAGCCCATTTGACTTAGCCACATGCTATCTGGCAGCAATGTCTATCACGAGAAGCAAGCCTGAAAAGAAAGTCTCCCATTTTGGTTTGAGACAACGACTTAAGGCAGTTTGTCCATTTCCAGAGGCCCTTCAAATACAAATTCTAACCGGTGACTTTGTCCGATCACGACCAAATTTATAAACCTTGACTTACAGCCACTTGGACGACACTTAAACATGACCAAACGTCATGCGTGGGATGAAGGTCATATCCTCTCTTCTGGCAGAAATATATCGCTGCAATAATGCTGTATTGAAGTCTAAAGATGCGCGTTGACCATAAATGTGAGCCGCAGTGTCGATCCCCACATGAAAACAAAAATAATCACGCTGGAGGCTGAGTGTTCATTCCCGCCTCTGCAAAATGAGAAGCTGTTTCTCATCACGGCGGCAAGGACACAAAAAAAAATAAACAACACACCTGCCACGATTGACCCAAGTGCGCTCATGTCGCTCGGCTATTTCTCGGAAAGGCCAATCGGCGAGACGTCTTTTTACGACACTAATCAGAGCAAATGCGGTTACAGAGATGCACTTTGGGAGAAATGATTGCTTTTCTGAAAAAAAAGGAAAAACAAAAATCAAAGCAAACACAGGGCGCTAATGCTTCCGCCATGCCGAGAAGCGCGACGTGACGAGGGCATTTAATTTGCCCGCTAAATCAAATAAGTTAAATTAGAGAGTGCTCATTTTAGCGGCCCACAGAGGGCAAGAGGTAGCATCGAAAGAAAACAAACAACAGGCTTTCCAAATGGCTCAGAGGCGCTCTGTTACCTCGAAACAACACACACACACACACACACACACACACGCCGAGCAAAAGATTGCTTGCCATTTTCGGTGCAACCAAACGAATGCAATGTCGGCGAAAAAAAAGCTGAGGGCCCAATCAGGAGTTCCCAGCGCTGAGGAAAGGCCTCGTTCCGACAAGTCTTCAACTGTGCTCAGACCGCAGGGACGAGAGACCTCAGCTGGCTAATTAAAGGCGGCCAATTAGAGTGCCGCTCTTGTTTGTTTGTTTTTTTTGTTTTCTTTTTTCACTGAGGCTAAGCTAAAGCACAGGTGTCAAACTGGAGGCCCGAAGGCCTGAGCCAGCCCAGTGGAACATGAAATGTGGCACGTTTGATAGGAATCAGAGTTTCAGAAGGGAGGTTATGTGTTTTCCCTTGATTTGTTAGCGTTACGGGTTTTTCAGTGCGAGTTTTCAAATGTGCCGCTGACATGTAATGACACCAAACAAAATGTTTAACTTTTTAACCTTGTCCATTTGTCTAGGATATGAGGTTCAAATTTGGTAGACTTCTTGGTCTTTTTTGGCACATCTCCTGAAGATTTTTTTGAGTATCTTTTCTCGATAGACATAGGTACTCAATTTCATGCTATCTATATTTGCGTCAAGTGAGCCACTTCAAAACAAAATGGCAGACATCCGTTGGAATTGTTTCAAACATGGGTTCTTGAGACGTTTTGTCATTCTACTCAAGATAGACCAGTCTACCAAATGTCAAACTGGCTTCTGAATATGAATTTTTTTAAATGATCAAGTTGGCCCAACTGGTCCAAATGAGAGTAAAACGGTCACTTCAAAGCATAATTACAGCCTTCTTGTGTCATTCCTGGAATGGCCTATTGAGAATTTTTTTTGTGGGTCTTCTCATGACGGATATATAAATTGTATGATGAGGAGCGAATTTGGCTGGGCAGATTTTTATTTTTTTTTTTTAAGTAAGTTGGTCCAACTGACATATTTGATCTTACTTAAAACCAAAATGGTGGCCTTCCTGTGTCTTCCTCCACTCTTGCCCTCTCGCGCTAGCCAGCTGCGTCCTCTCTCCTCTTTTTTGCCCTTTTTTCCGAGTGTCCAATTAGCCTCCTGCCTGCCCACCTGTGCCTCATTTGTGTGTTTCAACACGTTTGTTTGCTTGCTTGTTAGTCCTGCTGGCTTTGTTGGTTTAGCCACGGCAAGAAAATTAACAAATAATAACTCATAATTGCCACGTAATGGCGTGAAAATGAAAATGCCTCCACAGGTAGGCCCGCTAATGCCTTGCATGTTTAATCTAATTTGACACGGTGGCTTTTATGAGCACAGTTCATTTGCTGGTATATTGACTTGAATTTGGTGGGTAACGGCGCTTTGTGAGGATTCCAATAAAAGGACGCCACTTTTAGGGAAAATGACACCCGTTTTCCATTTGCATGAATATTGCACCGCTGTGAAACGGCGACAGGTTTGGGATTTAGCAGCCACTTGATCCTCGCGCAACGGTGAGACAGCCAGGGTGTCAAATTCAGGGCAGGGTTTGGGTTTCAGAGATGTTTCACAGATGGATACTGTTTTTAAGTGTGCAATAGGGTTTCAAGAAGGAGTTACAAGTTTCAAATTAGGGTTTCAGAGATTCCAAGACAGGGTTAGGGTCTCAAATTAAAAATTCAAATCTGGATTAGGGTTTCAAACCAAGTTTTGAAGCCTTGGCTAGAGTTTTAATTTAAGGTTTCAAGACCGTTAAGGATACAAATTAGAGTTGTAGGAAAGAGTTTGAGATTGAAATGGTTTCAAGACAGGTTTAGGGTTTCAAATTAAAGGTTCAAATCTGTATTAGGGTTCCAAATGACTATTTGCTATTTACTGGGTTTTCAGTGTTGTGTTTTGAGCCTGGGTTTCAGGTTTCAAAATTTGAGTTTCAGGACAAGGTAATGTTTTAAATAAGAGTTAGTTTCTCAGATTGTCATTTCAAGACAGGTTTAGGGTTTTGAATTGGGATTTCAAGACACGGTCAGGTTTTCACACAAGGGCTGGTGATTCAAAATAGTGACTCAAACTTGAAATAGTAGATCAAACAATTGTTTGAAATGTGGTCTTAATTAGGGTTTCAAGTTAGGTGTCCAAATTTGGTTTATGGTTTCAACAACTGATAGGGTTTCAAATTGGGGTTTTAAGGGAGAGTTTGTGTTTCAAAATGGGATTCAATGCAGTACAGGTTTCGGGTCTGAAATTTCAAAACTGGATTTGGGTTTCAAATTATATTTAGGATTTTAAATTAAGGTTTCAAGACAGTCCTTAGAGTTTTAAATGTGGATTTCAAAATGAAGACTTAAAGGATAAGTTGATACTTCAAACAAGGGTTAGTGTTTCAAGCAACGGATGTTTTTTTTTTCTAATTAGTTGTTTTGCTTTCAAAATTAAATTTCAAGTTAGAGTTAGCATTTCAAATTTATGTTTCAAGCCAATGTTAGGATTTCAAATTAGCGTTTCAAGACAGATTTCGTGATTTCAAATTGAGGTTTCACTAGCGGGATATGGATAGATAAAGCCAGTGTTTAGGGTCCAAAAAATGGTTGCAGTTTCAAATTCGGGTTTCTAGCCCGGGATAGGGTTTTAAGGCAGGATTGTATGTTTAATCAAAGTGGCATTAATGAGCACTGTTCACTGGCTTGTAAATGACAATTACCAAGATTGCTTGTGGATGATTTTCCACTAATAGCAGGATGGAATTTTTCACACACACACACACACACACACACACACACACACACACACACACACACACACAAAAAGCCAGCCATTTCCATGAGTAATGCTCTGACACAGGCATGTGATTTATGCGCTACACACTTGACTCGTGCGGTCTTTATAACATGCCGCCGCCGCCTATTTCGCCTTCTTCTTGCAGTCCGCCCATGTCGCCTTCACCGGCGCTGTAAAATGGCAACACATTTATGATTAAGCAGCCACTTTGTCATGCGATGCATCAGCGGAGGTGAGCCGCTTTCCTGGAGTTTAGCGCGGGCGCTGCCTCGCCAAATTCAAAACGGTTCTTTATTGGCTGGCTGTCATGTCATGCACAGAGAGAGAAGCCTGTTTTTTATTCAGATTATAATAGTGATTATTGTGATTGTAATAGTACAGGCCCTCGTGGAGTTTTTGCTGTAATTTTTTGGGGGTAACTTTTATCATGCTCAAAAACAAAGCAATTTCGGCAAGCCTGTATATCTGTGGAATTTCAGGATTTCAACGCAACCCCTCAAAATTCACTCGGTAGCACTGTGTAGCTCCAAAGTAACAAAACCAGGTCACGGTTTCCAAATGACGGGTGTTTAATTGTGTCTTTAGGGTTGCCTTTGTACACCAACTCCATGAAAACTGTTGGTAAAATAAAATGCATTCAGCAATTTACAATCGAGATACAATATACGAGGCTAATACAAAAATGTGGGCTAAAGCTAACCTCATTGCCACCTGCCACTTCGGAGGTCTTGGGCAACAAAAATACACTTTCGGTTTCTACATGACAAAATATAACAATTACAATCAGGTCTTGCATTTAGTTTCATATACACAGCCAAATAAATCACAAAATACCTTCAACAGCTAGCGAACAGTCCTTATATGTGCTGCTCTTCGTATGTCTTGCGTTCAAGTGTCTGTACGTGTCTGGGCAAAACCACCTTACCACAGCGCAAGTCTCGCGATAATAGCGAAAAAATCAAAATAACGAAACTTAATTTTACAAAATAAATATTTCACAACATGAATAAATAATGTACATAAAACAAATAAAAAATGTCCTCTTTGCCTTGAAGTTGAAACAAAATATTATTCATTTCCAATTTAACTATTCTGATGACACTTACACACTGCTTAAAAGGTTTGTAAAAAAAAAAAAAAAAATCTGCCTCAAATTCAACGTTGGCCGATTAGCATGAAGTTTGATGGACGTGTCTATCATAACAGAAGACATGAAAACCTCTCAAGGACCCAACCTTGATCAGAGATTTTCTTTCAAAACAGAAATTTTGGGGTCAATTTGGCTGTGTGGTTCTTAACCTGGGTTCGGTGAATCGGTCTCAGAGGTTCGACGGAGCCTCTGCCATGGAGGTTAACATACACCCGACTTAACGTGTCAATTAGTTATGACACGCCCGCTTGGCCATCACTGGCTGCAAGATGATCACATGACATTGCGTGTCCAATCAGCGCTGATTTGAAACATTAGCCCACGATACAAGTTTCACGAATCAACATAAAACTTGGTGGAAATGTCTGTCATAACAGGATACGTTTAAAAGTCTCGAGAACCCAGGCGTGAAATAAAACAGTCAGTCGTCCATTTTGTTTTGAAACAGCCATTTAGGGGAAATCGTTGGCTCGCTGTTGTTTCTTACTTTGTAGCAGCGGCAGTTAATTGACGGCGTGAAGAAGAGAAAGCGTGTCATCTACCTGCCCAGGGTCCAAACAGGATTCGGGTCAGAGCCGATATTAGCACCATCAAAGGCAAATTGTTCAAAGTGATTCAGACACAGGAGGTTCGACGCAAACGTGCTGTTTGAGATTCATGAGTGTGATTCGCATGCGGCAGCAGGAAGAAAGAGAGAAAAAAAAAAGGAGGAGGACTGAAGAAAATGGCTCGCTTTAATTTCCTGCCTCATAGATTGTTGAATGTATGCGCAGCTACGCCCTTATCTGCAGGAAGCAAGATTTAACACCTCACCTTTACTAAATATGACCACTCTCAGCTCGGTATATTTCCGAATGATTTTAAGACTCTTTGTCATCATATTTTTGACTGGACTGGATAAAAGAAGTAGGGTTTCGAGCCGAAGGTTTCATTTGAACAAAGATTGAGGGTGGAAAGGGTGTTTTTGAGACGGGTAGGTCTTCCATGGGCATTTCAGGTCTAGGCTAGGGATTAAATTTAAGGTTTTGTTGTAAGCAAGGTTGGGTTTTCAAATTATTGGGGTGTTAGAATAGAGTTTCAAAGTTTCGAACAAGGGTTAGGGCTTCAAAAATTGGATTTTAATCTGGTTTAGGGTTTCAATGTTGGCTTTCAACCCAGTGTAAGGGGCTCAAAATGGAGATTCAAGCCAGGGTCAGAGTTTAAATTCAGTGTTTAAAAACGGTGTTGATACTTGGGGAAAAAAAGTCTTAAGACATTTCCAATAGGGGCTTCAAACCAAGTGTGAAGAGAACAGTTTTAAATGAATAGTTTTTCAAAGTCGAGTTTCAAGCCTGGGTGAACGATTCAAACAATGGTTCGGGGCTCAAAATGGGATTTTAAAATTGGATTAAGGTTTCAAATAAGGGTTCGGAGTTTAAAGTAGGGTTTCAAGCCAGTTTTGATGTAAACTTTTAAGACCGGGTTAGGTTTTCAAACGAGGGCTTCCAGCATGGGTTGGCAGTGTATCGACATTTAAATATGATGTCATGATGTTACATTAGAATCTCTGCTCTGTTTCAATGGCAAGCGTTCCATCTAATAAACGTGTCAAGCATTTTAGTCGGAACAGGAATAAAATAGCTGCGTGTCAGGAAGAAGGTACGGCACGAGATGCGAAGCAAATGAAGCGACGTCGAGAAAGGTTGAGAGATATCACAAAAAAAAAAAAAAAAGGAAGTGGCGGAGCGGAGGTGAAGGATTAGCGTCACGCTTATCAGATGCCAGGTGCAAAGAGCGGCGCTCATTTGCATGGCCTGCCGCGCTCCACCTTTGCCCCGCCCTCCCCTTACTGCCGCCACTCTTATCACAACAGCCGCCAGTCTTTCACGCGGTCGGAGGGCTCGGCCCCGCCGACAAGTGGGCTGCAAACACTCGGCGCGCTTTAAAATGTTTAACCAGCGTACAAAGGATAAGGTTCATTCTGCTCGGCCTCTCAGGTTATTCAAAGGTTGATTTGAATAATTGGCATAAAACCTCCCTACATTTACACACGGGATTAGCATATATTACCACGGGTCAAAAAGGAACAGAGAAAAACAATCAAACTTGTTGGGCTGAACTTAAGTGTACAGTTTGTATATGAGCTTGTTGAAAAAAGACCCCAAATTTCTCAAACTAATTTGTGGCAATTGGTTTGGATGCTTTAGAGTGCCTCATTGTTGGCCAGTAGTGCGCGCACATCAAGTTGATAGATGTAAGAGTGAGGAGGGGATTTTTTTTTTTTTTTTTTAAAGTCCAATTTGACAGCAAGCATGTGGACAGGAGCTTTGCATTGGCTTGGCCACTTTAGAGTGCCTCATTGTCAGACGCGAGTGCATGTACATCTCACATAGAAGGAAAGTGAGGCAGAGTGGAAAATTACATTTAAAATACAACTTGACAGACAGCGTTTGGACGAGGGGATGTCTGATATGTCAGTTTATAGTTAAGGTTACATTCTTGGTTTTGGGTTAGGGATTCTCAGGTGTTTGATTTCAGGTTCGGGCTCCTCGCCAACTTGTGCGAACTCTGAATTTGAGTAGTGTTCCATAGCATCTTTTACTCATTAAAGGTTGAAAAATCCCAGTTTAGAGTTTAACTACATCGTGTAAACTCTGAATTCCGGTAGTGTTCCAAATTGCATCATTCCGAGTGAAGACTTGAAAATTATTAGTTTAGGGGTGGAAATTCTGAATTCAAGTAGCGTTCCGGTGGACTTTTCCTCGTCGGTTTGAAAATTCCTAATTGAGGGTTTGGGTGCATTGTTTGTGTTTTGCTGACTTTGATACCAAGATTTCAGGTTAGGTTGAAGGTTTTGCTGATTTTTGGTATGGACTTTGGGAAAGTGTTAAGGGTAAGAGTTCGTGTTTGTGTTTCGCCGACTTTGTTCAGAAGCTCATAATTATCCAAATGATATTTATGCGAGTATCTCTTTCCAGGTAATGAAATTCACAGCCCCTCACTGTTGCTGCTGTTTTTTTTTTTCTCTCTCTTTTTCTCTCTAAAGCAGCGTGTCGGTCCACCTCCTGCCCACCAGTGTTTAACCTGTGGCCCATGTAATTTAACCCCCATGAAAAGTCAACTACAACAAGTTGACTCTGGGATTTTGGAGAGTCATATTCTTCTTTTTTTTTTTCTTTTCATTGGTGCACACAGAGGTTGGAATTACCAGCCGCCGCTTTTCTTCTGGGTGCAGTTATGGATCTTATTCTCTCCTGCAGCAGGACGGCAGATTATTAATCAGATTCATAAATAATAAAAGATGGCGGCAGCAGTAGCGATGCCTGCCGGGCCGCCGGGGCCGCGGCAGTCGCCTCATCCAAGCAGAGGGCCAAAGTGATGGAGGATAAGTCACAGAGAACAATATTAACACTAAGCCAGCTGGATTTATCCAGAGTGTGTCGACGCTCCACCTGCGCCGTCTGCGCGGATGCTAAATCAGCTCAGGATTCAAGTGGAAATTAGCATGAGGCTAATCTGGCTGCCACCAGACGAGACGGGAAGGTTTTCCGTCACATTTTCTCTCCCAGAGACAGATACTAAAAACTTTCATTTTGCTCATATTAAACTCTGGCGGAATGATGCAAACACCAGTCCTGACCTGCTGAGATTTTTTTTTTTTTTTTTTTTTTTTTTAAGGGGCCACGTGCAAAACAAACGAAAGCTCTGTATGAAACCTTTACAGGATTTTTAGGATGGATTTAAAATGTAGAAGGCTACGAACGAGCGGGGATAATTGTTTGAACGCCGGGATGGTTCAAAACAACCAGCGCTCAACTCATGACTGACGGTCACAGACTATTTCCTGGGTGAAGAGACTTAGCGTTTGTTCCGGGTGTCTTACTGCTTCCTCATTTCCAGATGCTTCCTAGTGTCAGAAAGTCTCCAATGGGAGAGAGAGTGTCTTACGGCGCCCTGATTCTTGACTTGGTTGTCTGTTCAGTACAACAATTGATTCATATGGTGCCAAATCACAACAGAAGTGATCTCAGAGCAGTACAGACCTAGAACTACACTTCTTAACTTACCGGTAGTGTCTCAACTGAACATAGGTGAACCCCGCATAAGCAAGCACTAGACAACGGAGCACACCCACCCCCCGCATCCCCACGCACATACGCATAGCCACTCGAGAGAACAGGCTGTCCAATTTTAATGTGATTCATTGATTGAACATGAACAATTTCACAAAAAGCATTCCAATCCATGATATTCTGTTTTACAACCTTTGAGTCTGTTTTGAAATATGCAAGCAAGGTTACAGGTACTTTTCTATAGATTTCAATCTCAGTAATTTCCACTTCAATCTGTACTCACACAATGCAAGTTCATTTTACAGGACTTGCGCTCAGCAAAGCTATTTACGAGGCTTTTTTTATCGCCGGTTGCTGTTATGTAGTTTTTTGCATTGGCATCAAGATCTCGAGAAAAATCGTAGAGCCCTTGATGTGTAGACAGAAGAGTGCCTGCAACAGGTGCACAGGTGGGCTTAGCCGCAGCCACCGAATTCATCCTCTGAAGCAGCGGGGACATCTCCTATGACCTCCCCGAGGAACGAGACGCGGCGTTAGGGTCGATGTTGCTTCACTGATGGGACGAGCTGGCAAGCTGCCACGCAACTCCCACGGGACACGAATTTTTGCCTGGCTTTGATAAAAAATAATAATAATAATAAATAAAAGAAAAGGTCTATGTTAGTAATTTTAACATTAACCTCATCTTGCTAAATTTTGTCTTTTCTTGCGTGTTCCACATCATGTCAGCGAGACTCATCGTGACTGACAGGTGATTGGGCAGATTATTTTTTCCTCATCCAAAATCAGTCACTCAGCATAACTGATCCACTATTCCATTTAAAAAAAAATCAAGGATCTCTGGGAATTTTGGACAGCTGTTTTTGAAATTCTAAATATGGTTCAGTATAGTTGTAAAATAAAATGTGTATTTTGTGTACTGCATTTTTATCACTTGGAGGCATTGATTTTTCGCCTGTGTGAAATCTTCCCTGCATTTTGATTGGCTGCAATTTGAAACATTGCCACATCGTCATGCAAATGGGATTCAAATTTGCAATCGCCGCAAAGTCTCGACCACTTGTGAAATCTTGCGGCAGAACACCGCGCGCTGCACGGGTTGAGCGGTCCTCGCCGCCGGGCGGCTATCTGCCGCGACCGGAGTGACGGAGAGCGATAGAGGAGCGAGCGGTCGGAAGAAGGGACAAAAAGGGAGAAAGCGAAAGATTCGAAACAGAATTTTATGACACCCCATCACAGCTCCATAAAATGGACCTGAATGATGACAGTCGATGGCGTAAAATGCAGTGCTGATGAAGGAACTCTACTCCATTTATTGTGGGACTGTAATCAAATCAAAGATAATTGGTTGGTCATAACAAAGCCAGTAACGATTCATCCCCACTCACATCAAAAACATGCATCCTCAGAGAGTTGTACGACTTCACTGTCTGGTCACATAAAAAGGCAATTGTGAATAACCGGATTGCTAAAAAGAAGCAACCTATAACTGAAGCCATGGAAACGATGAAGAGCGTTTTTGGTTCCTCCTGGCTGTTGGGTCGACTTTATTGACATATAATTTTTTTTAACAGTTGCTACGTTCACGTCGTTCCTTTGCACCATTCGTAAGCGCCAATCTGCCGCCACCAAATCAGAACAAATTGTAACTTTCAGAGTGCTTCAAGGTCCTTTCGTGTGCTACGATTTTCTTTTCTCCTGACTGACTTGTTGCCAGAGTTTCTGGGGACTTCTTGGTGGGCGGAAGGTTTCTTGGACCAAACGGTTCCAGAGTTTCCGGAACTTCGCTGATGCCAGACGATGCTCGGTGTTCTTAGTAGGTGTTATTTCCTTTTATTGATGTGTATTTTCTTAATGGTGCTACTTTCATGTGGTTCCTTGGTTTCTTAAGGAAGCGTGAACCTGCTTTTGAAAGATCTTAAAACCGGGAGTGTTTCAAGTTGTTTGACAAAGTTTGGTTTTTGCCTTTTTTTTTTCTTTGCTTTCTTCACCAAACTTTTTGAAGAAAAACTGCAATCATTAAAAACTATTGCGGAATCTCTTTGTTCACCTGAGCGCTCGCTTTCCAGCTCTTTCCTTCAACTTACGCTTACCGTGTTTTTTTTTTCTTTCCACTGCCTTTTGTTTAATTTCTCCTGTAAGCACACAAAGATTAATTGGTGCTTTCTTTCAACTTTTAGCGTGTGCCGTCCTGCCGACCGTTCATTCCGTCTCTCAGGAATGCCTCTCATCATCTTTTCATTAGCGCTACCTCTGCCCTTATACATTATTCAGCCTGGCTCTGGCGTGCACGGCCTGTCGCCAGAGTGCATTCTGCAAACTCATTAAAAAACTATTAAAGCCTGATGATTTCCTGTGATAGAGCCAAGCGGGCGGCGGCCGTGGCGGCTTTTGCGTTTCTGACTGATCTGAGGAAATGGCGGCGGCAGCGCGTGTCAAGAGGAACATTGGCGCAGCGCTTTTGTGTAACCTTTAGAAGTGACGCTTTCATCTCGCATGGTATGCGCAATGCAACCCGCCGCTTTTGTTGACTCGAAAGCCTTCTCGCTGTACGCTGTCAGAATGTTCCGGACTTTCTCGGAGCGTTGTCTCGGTTCAGGGAAGCTTTGCAGTGAGACCTTGACTGCCGAGTTTATGACTATTCCCATTCATGCAGGTCATTTCGTTCTCACGGCACTGAATCGATCGCAACAGGACAGTTGGACTGTCTTAAAAAACGTTCTGTGTCCCAATCCGAGCAGGCTGCATCAGTTCTTGTGACAAGGCTTTACGACCGCACGAGACTGAGTTGGTGTGGAAAGAAATTCAATGATTCATGCATCTGATGACTCGGCTCTCCTTGCCCTCTCACGTGGGCAAGGAGAGCCACACTCGCACTTTTAGCTGCTCAATAAATCAAACAAACGGTCAAAACTCGCATGGAGCTGCTGTAGGCAACACCTCACGCCAAGACACTCACGCGGAGACGAACCGACCAACCCAACTCCAGCTCTCCATGTCACTCATGAGGCCACGCCTCTTTAAGAAGTCACGGGAACCCGACAGTACTTCTTTATTTCTTTTTCAATTTTCAATATTACACTTTGTATCCAATACAGTGCTATCACGTGATAAAAAATGTACCTTTGTTTGTTTTTTGCCATTTGAGCTCACTGAAAGGTGTACCTAATTTAGTGTCCCGGGAGTGCAGATTGAATCCAAGGTTCTCAAAACATCAAATATTGAGTAGAAGCTCTCCAGCAGGCTTTTAGTGGATTTATTTATTCCGTTTTTCATCATATATATATATTTCACCTGAACACCCTGTTGCTGACGGCTGACACCCGTTAGGAGTCGAGCCTCTCGACGTATCGCAGATGTTTTTTGTTTTTTTTCTTCCTCCTCACATCCTCCACAGGGGGTGTTTGGGGAGAAGAGTTGACATGTTAATTGATGCTTTGCAGACTTATTTTTTTCCCCCTCGCTGCTCTCCGGGGAGCTTCCTTCTCCTCCCCCCTCCTCCTCCTACTTGCTATGATTTGTGGGGCGTCTTGTGTGATCAGAGCTGCTTTAAGATGACAAGGAGGAGATCATCAGGAGGAGACGTTCAGGTTCAAAGGGAACAAGCACCTCCTATTTCTCCTCCTGGAACATCAAAAAGGTTTTTATTTTTGGTTATCATTTAGAGGCAAACATTATTCTGCATTAGTTCTTGTAACGCAATGGTTAATTATGAAAAATATGTTGAATAATTTTTTTATTGTATGAATAATCACAATTAAGTGTTGTGTACTTTTTCAAACTAATATAAAAAAAATTCTGGTTAAAACTAGTCCCCCCTGAATTTTCTTTTTGTAATTAAAACTATAAGTACACAGAATTATGTTGTGAGCTTGTAAACTGGCGGCCATGGTGAGCAACCGGTGAGCACTCCAGCCTCAGAGTGCAGAGGTGCTGGGTTTGATTCCGGCTCTGGCCTTCCTGTGTTGCATATTCTCACGGTGCCTGTGTGGGTTTTCTCCGGGTGCTCCGGTTTCACCTCACATTCCAAAAACATGCATGGCAGGCTAATGGAACACTCTCTAAATTGTTCCTAGGTGTGAATATGAGTGTGAATGGTTGTTTGTCTATGTGTGCCCTGCGATTGGCTGGCAACCGGTTCAGGGTGTCCCCCGCCTACTGCCCGAAGTCACCTGGAATAGGCTCCGGCACATTTGCAACCCTTGTGAGGATAAGCGGGTTGGAAAATGGATGGATGGATGGGGTTGGAAAGTGAATTTATCTTAATTACTAAGAGGAGAAAATATGTCAATTAACTATGATCAGGATATTTTTTGTACCTAGTTATTTTATGATTATAATTATCCTAAAATGTGTGATTTGCATTGAGCTTCATGTAAACAAAATCAATCAATTTCAAATTTCAGCTCCGTGTAATGTGAACATATCCTACATTCTAAGCATTTTATTTTCAGACAAAGTGGAGATTTGTCAATTTTATTTTTAGATCGATATGTATTTTCTAGCTAAACTGCCCATGATTTTAATTTGAATAATGGGTGACAAAGTGGATATATTTTTTACACTCTATGTATCTATCTATTAATCTAGCTAGCTAGCAGGCTAGCTAGCAGGCTCGAGCTAGCAGGCTAGCTAATAGACTAGCTAATAGGCTAGCTAGCTGGCTAGATAGCTGGCAAGCTATCACCTGCTCAGACTTTTAGTATCATTGTTGTTGTCCGGCAGGTGTGTGTGAACACAACTAAATCAGCAAAGTCCTCACCTTGCATGTGAATTCCCACCCTAGTGATTTTGCCATTTGTTTTAGAGCGCTGGACAAAAAAACAAACCTCTGGTGAACAAATTAGAGCATGGAAAAGTTGAGTGAGGGAAGCAGCTCCGTGCAATGATTGGAATGTGATTCATATCGCAGCCTGTGAAGGCAAAGATGTATTCTTGCGCGGGTGTGAGCACTCCTATCAATAGCCGTCTGATGTGACTGTGTGCAAAAGGAATCTTAATTTTTCATCTCGCGGCTTACACTTCTTTTCTCTGACACCAAATTTGCCTCAAAACATTATCTATTGTCATTTAACTGATCCATTTGGACAGGGAAGTGAGAGAAAACAGCACTCAATATCTCTACTGAAACACTTTTGCTCACAGAAAGTTTGCATTCTGCATTTGATAGGCTAGCTAGGATTCCACTTTTCTGTAATATTTTGCCATTACTGTAGTGATGTGAAATGGACTAAAAAAAAGGACTTCATTGGGCATGGGAATGTGTTTTGTCACTAAACACTCTATTTGTTTAAAAGCAGGCTATTCGAAGCATGACGTTTGGTTTCCCATTTAAAGGAAATAGTTTGCAATTAAAACACCAGATTTGCTCACAAACGGTCTACACATGCGTGGACATAAAAGATTTGTCACTCAAACACTTGTTTGCCAAACGCCTATATTTGTCGTTGTTTCCTTAAAAAGTATAGTAAAATGTCAGATTTTTGTTTAAATCACCCATATTTTCCGTTAAATGCGACATTTTCTCATTAAAAGACAAAATCTGCTCTCAAAAAGGCTAAAACATGTTTAATTTGTGCATAAAGAGGCCGTTTTACTGGTTACATTATTATTAAACTGCCTAGTTTGTCATTTGAATGCAATATTTACGTGACATTACATTTGCTCACAAAATGACCTGATAATGTTATATATTGGCACTAAAATACATCAAGATCATACTTTGACAATAAATATATAATAATAATTGATAATAATAATGATAATAATGTTGCTTATGGTGTAGTGGTACACTCGCCGGACATGTGTGCGGGCAGTGTGGGGACAGGTTCACACTCAGTGATGGTGTAGATGAGGGTGTGAAAATTTGTTTGTCTCTATATCTGCCCTGCGACTAACTGGCGACCAGTTCAGGGTCAGCTGGGATAGGCTCCAGCAATTCTGATATATGAAAGAGAGAGAGAGTATACGTAATACAAACAACCACACAGCTTTGCTAGTTTTTTGTTCACAGTAATGGGAAACACCATAGACGGGCTAACAAGTAGCATGTATGGAGCGGTGCTATAACACTCTGAGCGGCAAATAACTAAACACAAACGGTGACACACAGGCAGACAATACAACAATACTTTCGGGTATATATTATTTATCCTCGGCAAAGAACGATTTCCGGTCCTGTGGTTTCATGAGTGTACTGTATTTGTAATATTATGTAGTGCTATTTTCTTTAACTGTGACTTAGCTCCACTAAAGCACCACATTTACTTACAAAAAGGCCACATTAGGAACAAATAGTTCATGTTTTGCCTCTAAAACGCAGGAAAACTCAAGATTACGCAGTATATCTTGCGAGTAATGCATTCCAATGCAGTGTTTTGGTTTATGATGTTGGTTTTACTGGCTGCATATGTACAGGAGGCATGTAGGTATTTTTTTAAATGATACAACATACAAAGTATTTTGTTGCTGTTTTTTTGCGAAAACTCCTCATTCCCAGTATGTTTGAAACACATTGAATAATCTGACCGTAATAATCCCTGCAGGTGGGCCCATCCCTCTAATCTGCCCAAATCAAATGAGATCCGTCACACGTCCCCCTAATGGCCGCCGCAGATTGTGTGCAAAAATCTGCATGAATAATTCAGGGCCCCTTTGTATTATTCATGCCAGCGGCTTTAAAAGGCCCGCCACACACTTTTTACAGCGGGAACTTTCTTCCTGCAGGGTCAGGCCACGACGTGTTCGGGGACTGTGGGATATGACAGCGACTATGCTTAGTTTTGCTCGTCTCAGGTGTCCTCTTCCAGCTACGGTGACAGTGCAGTAATGTCACTTTGGGTCACAGACCCGTGCTCTGAAAGTAAAATGGTTCAGTAGCACCGCCTCCCCTGGATATTTGGGTAGATTCAGACCACAAAGCACGTTTAATTTAGCAACATGAAACTTGGTAGACATATCTAAAAGAGGGAGAGGTGCAGGGTTCGATTCCAGCTCTGCCCTTCCTGTGTGGAATTTGCATGTTCTCCCTGTGCCTGCGTGGGTTTTCTCCGGGTACTCCAATTTTCTCCCACATTCCAAAAACAGGTATGGCAGGCTGATTGAACACTCAAAATTGTCCTTAGGTGTGAGTGTGAGCGCGGATCGTTGTTCATCTCTGTGTGCCCTGCGATTAGCTAGGATGGGCTCCGGCACTTGTGAGGATCAGCGGATTAGAAAGTGGATGGATGGATGTCTAACATGAGTAGCCCCACAAAAAAGTCTCAAATAGCCATGCCCAAAAAGGTACAAGAAGTCAACTATTTTGGATTGAAGCAGTCATTTTAGGCTCATTCTGATTTTCATTCTGATTTAAAAAAATTCAGCCCTCAAAAGCTGCTTCCCTTAGCAATATGAAAATTGGGAGACATGTCTATCATGAGGAGCCCTACAAGAAAGTCTAAAGAGGCGAGGAGACACAGTGAGTCTGCCATTTTGATTCAAAGCCGCCATTTTGGCCACTCATGGAAAACCCAAAAATTATGCCCTGAAAATCTGTTTCACTTAACATTGTGAAATTCGGTACAGAGGTCTGTCATGAGACTACCCACAAAAAAAGTCTGAAGAAGTCACGCCTGAAAAGAGAAATCTTGCGATTTTGCTATGAAGCTGAAATTATAATCACAATTGGCTCAGTTGCACCCAACCAAATGTTTCTGGTTTTAAATTCAGCCAAGTCCTGGTTCATTTAGCAACATGGAATTTGGTGGTCATCTCTATCATGAGCTGACCTAAAAAAAAAAAACTGTCAGGAAGACATGCCTGAAAAGATATAGGAAGTCAGCCATTTTGGTTTGAAGCATCAATTTGAGGCTCAATTAATTCACTTGTGCCCACTGATATATTCTGGCCCCAGAGCCACTTGTATGTAGCATAAGACATTTGCTCCACATGTCTATCATGGATAAACCACAAATAAAGTCTCAAAATGCTTTGTCTGAAAATACATAAGAAGCCTGCCATGATGGTTTGAAGTGGCAATTGTAGATTGCGACGCTGTGAAAAGATTGACACTGACAGAAAGACTGCATTACGCTAGTCAATAAAATTAATCATATTTTGTGTGTGCATAATTATCACCACCAAATCTTGAAAGTAAATCTCTTTTATTTTCACAAATGTTCATACCCAACCTTTCAATTCCTAGCATAACACTTGATTCCTTCCAAGAACAAACGAGACTACTATGAGGCTCTTTAATCAGTGCGGATGCGACAGACGGCGTCGCTCGGTGGGGAAGCAAACCTTCCCTGGTGTCAATAAGCGACATTTTCCGTTTTCTTTTAACCCCAATTTACACAAAATCCAGCGCGGCTCGATAAATCGTAAACTTTCTGCCGCAGTCTCGCTGACAAGCGTCTGTGAGATATTCTGCGCGAAGGTGAGGGGCTGCTGTGATTAAACAGGAAGGCATTAGCAGCCAGTTAGTGCTTGCTCACTCGCTCGCTCGCTTTTCCCGCCTCGCTCAGGTGCTTTTAATCCCGCCGCCTTTGTCGCCTCCATCTTTAAGACCACGTCGTCCGTGCACCGTAAAAAAGAAGTAAAGTTTTTTAATAAGGCCCAAAACTTTGGAAGTTCCTAAAGCGGAGAATCAAGATCAAACTGGCGCCAAAGACAAAGAGATCTGAGGCACTTGGAAAAAAAAGGTCGTCCTTCAAAGAATTTGCAGAAGAAGTATAGTTTGAATGTGTAATGCAATACAGGTAACTGGAAGGCCATTTTAGCAAAGGAGAGCCATGCTCCTCATATACGCAGTGATATGAAGTGAAATGATTCGCAATTGAATGTCGTCCATCTGCCTTTCAAAAAGGGTCAAATTTGGTAGTAATTGGACAAAATCTCAAAGAGCTGGAAATGACCATAATAAACTAAAAAATGGCCAAAATGAAACAAAATTGCAGATTGTGTGTCTTCTCAGGCATGGTTCGTTGACTTTTTTTTGTGGGTCCACTCATGATAGACATGCGTTTCAAGTTGCAAGTTCAAACACATTTAATGAGCTCAATTTTTGACTTCCAAAATGATCTTTAAAAGCAGGGCTTTGAACCAATTTAGCAGACTTCCTGTGTCCTTTCAACCATAGGCCCTTGAGACTTTTTTTTAATGAAAAAAAATAGTTACACTAAAAAGTTACTAACTTCACAAGACTGAAAAAAATAATAGTGGCTCTCTTTGCACATGTACAGTATGACAGCTGAGAGTTGATCTGGTTTCTTCCTATTTGCCTTGCTTGCGAGGGTGTACCAAATGTGGTGACTCATGAATATCGAGCAATCAACTTTGAATAAATACGTTCAACTTTTTAATAAATAAACTTTTTTTCATATCCAATTAATAATTGGATTCATTGTAACATCTGCAGGAGATGTCACGATGGCCAGTAAAGTGTGTGTGTGTGTGTGTGTGTGTGTGTGTGTGTGTGTGTGTGTGTGTGTGTGTGTGTGTGTGTGTGTGTGTTCGCGCGCGCACGCGCGTGCGTCCACGTGGGTGAGTGAATGTGTCATTTGTGATGTTTTTTTTCCCCCCTACCTAGCATATGTGCCATCATTAGCCTCAGTCTGCATCTTCCTCCCAGCGAGCACATACATTATGGATGCTCTTCATCCTCATTCTTCCTCCTCCTCAGTATGACAATCGTCCTCACTCTTCCTCGGCGCGGTCTCGTAGCTAATAAATAAATAAATAAATTAGACTAATAAATAAATGATCACCAATAAAGCTATACTTTGCTGCCATCAAGTGGCTGTTCTGTACTATGCGCCATTATGAAATACAAAATGAACTTATTGCTCGGTTGAGGGGATGCTTTCTACAGTAAAGGGAAAAAAGCGATAATATTCTGTACGACTTTAGGATTCCTTTTTCTTTAAAGACTATTCAAGTTGGGCCTGACCCGATTACTGGTGCAATTTCACGCTTAACACACCCCAGACAATCGTCGAATCTTACAAATCATACGATAGTCGAGCTTTTGACGTCCTCTGTCAGGAAGAGGCAAAATCGGGACAGAAGCAGCCCGGGTGTCTTTCTGTGTGTGTACCGGCCTACGGGAAGCTGACGAAGGCAAATATTTTCATGGGACAATCAAGCACCATCTGAAGTTGTGGCTAAACAATCAATCAAAGTCAAATTGACATTTCACTGTCGTACAATGCAATTTAAAAAACACAATGGTGGCATAATGGGAGCGGAGAGGGGTAGAATTCTTCTTCGTGCTTGTTTGGCAGAATTTTGTCACCGTGTCAAAAGGTTGAGTAAGTTAATTTGATGATGTCTCTTATCATACAGATTCATTTATCGCTTGGGTTTATCCACAAAAAATAAAAATAAAAAATACACGGCAAAAATAATCACGTTACATCGCAATACTGAGTGAAGAAGAAAAAAAACGTCAATGGATTGTTTTTCAAAAACGTTCAGCCCTCATAAGAAGAATGATTCCAACTTTACGTCTTGGCACAAAATACCCCAAAAGTTAGGCTAATGTTGACGTCAAAAACTTCCAAACTGGAGGGAAAAAAACAAGCCACTAAACCTTTTTTTTTCCTTCAGACAACAGCTGCAAACAGGAAATGAGCAGCTGTCTCCTGCTCGCAGGGATTAATTGATGATTTATTTGTCCATGGATCATTGTTATCATCTTAAAATTATGCGCGGAGGGTTTGCAGGCGTTTGTGACCCTTGAACTTCAACAGCCGGCGTGGCTTTCCCCTCCGATCTAATTGCAGGCTACTTTGTTTACTGTTGACTTATTTGTTATTTATTGCCGGCGCCTGGGCCGTAAACATAAATCACGGCGCTTGCTCATATAAATGTCAGCGTGGACGGGCGAGCTCATAAAGCTCTAATTTGATCGGCGTTCATGTGGGGACGCGCGTGAATAAACGGCGGGCCTCTTCAATCATCGTTTTCTGCATCCTGTCACAAGACGCCCCGGACACGCATCCATCATGCTCCTGATAAGACACACCCACCAGCTGCTCCCCAAAGGCATAGCAGGCACCTGATTGGCCGCCTCCTTCGTGCTCTGCATTTGATTGGTTTATCGCAAAAGCAGTTTTGAGTCATGCAAATGTTGTCCCCTTCAAATTGTACTTAATAATTTACGGCCTCCTAATGCTTTTAAAAAGCAGTTTAGAGGTCATAACGTAGGATGTGTTCATTATAACTGTTGTACTGTTCATGATGCCTGAAAGTTGCTGAGGAAACTGCAAAACAGGGTTACATTTACGTATTAAGTTTGGACAGTTAGTTATGAGCCCTGAAAGGAATTTGAAAAATAATCATTGAGAAAGTAGGAATGATTCACGATGATAACTGAAAGTAAAATTACTAAATTGGGAGGGCAAGGGTTACATTCAAATCAAAATTGTAGTTTTGGAAAGTAAAATCATTAAATTACCAGTTAATTTAGGAAAGTAACAATCATAATGGTCCCTGAAGTGAATTATATACAGAGAAAGCTTTATGAGCTCGACCGTCCCCGGTGACATTTATATGAGCATGTGCCGTGATTTGTATAATTATATTTTTTTAAATGATAAAACATGAAAATGTAACTTCAAATGTTTTTGCGATGAATCAATGCTATGCTCACTCCACTGAAAAAAAAAATAAACATTAACAGCGCATAACGTATTGAAACATTTTGGGGGGAATTATTTCAAGTTTATGCTTGATAGAGTTTTGCTGCCATCTGGCGGCACATGAACGCAATTGCAACTGAGCCCAACGTGCTGACTGCTGGTGTAAAATATGGATTTCTACTAAAAATGTGCGTATACACACACTCGTATAAGAGTTGTTATAATCTTTATTTTTTTTTTTTTTTTTTTCCATTGGGAAAGTGCACATTAATCAGCACAAAAATTTCATAATAAAGCATTTTAACACTGTGTCCTTTGACAGTTTGGAAAATAATTAGCCTCACATTAACAGTATAAAAATGGCGTTTTGCAGCCAAAATCAGCCGATAATTATTAAGCATTGTTTTCCTTGACAGGGCAATTGAGTAGATCAATTGATTCATATATAGGATATTTTTTCATCGTGTCAATCTTGAAAAAAAACTTGCTAGAAACACGAGCATTGAAGTTTGTAACTTTATTGCATTGATAACGTACAGTACATGCGTAGCATGCAATTTTTTTTCCTTGCTACAAAAGTGAGTGAAGATGTTTTTTAAGGTTGTTTTTTTGTTTGTTTTTAGTGTTAGATATTAATTGTGGTGTCAAGGACAGAAATCAAAAGATTTAAAAATTGGTGTTCTGTTTCAAAAAAAAAAAATCAGCATATAATGGCATCTCTTTGATGGCGTTAGCATGGAATGCATCACGTACAAGTCACGATTTAAATAAAAGAATGTCGTTGAGAGTTAATCCTATGATGTCCACAATTGAAGCTCATTCCTTCATTTGGCACCACAAAAAGTGGCTCGTCCCTGTGAAACACACACACACACACACACACACACACACACACACACACACACACACACACACAACAGAACATGCAGTTAGTGCAACATATATCACTGGACATGCAGTTTTTGGGTATAGCTTACGTGAGACCCTGTGGATGATATGTGGTTCAGACTATGTTTTGATTTTTTTTTTTTTACGTGATGTTTATTGTGTGACTTAATGTTAAGTTTATTTTTATTTTTAAACTTGAAGATTTTTAAGCCACCTTGTTTTGTTTTTCCACAGTACAGACATCAGACATCTGCACCTTGACTGCAGTACCATTTTGTGCCACAACCGAGCAGGCAGCACTGAGCTCTACTGGAAGATAGGCAGAGAAGGTCCCTAACTTAAAGTAGCGGTGAGTTGAAGGTTTATCAAGACTCTAACATTGATGCTAAATTCTGTTAGCCCATCGTTTTGCATTATATGGAAGTATATATTTTACAGAAGTTGAACTTGTTGAAATAGATGATGTAATGAAACAATGGCAGCGTCACCTGTTTTCATTTGGTGCCCTTGTAGGTGACCTGTTTGCCGCACTTCTTTAGCGTCTCCAGCAGAATGTCAGCGTCCTTGTCTGACTCGATCCACACCAGCTGATTCGGGAGGTCAATTTCAAACTTGACATCTATGAAACCAACCGTTGGGACATTTTGTGAAATAATGTCCGTCACATTATGCACATTTTGGACATCTCATTCTGTGACTCTCTTACACACACCACTTTGGTCATCACGGTTCTAAAAGATGATCCTGAGTGATCCACACATACCAGAACATCTGAATTTTATTTGGGATTAATCAGAGGCACTTTAAATGGGTGCAGATGAGTCCTGACTTGCATCTAAATTGTGTTTCAAAGTGACTGGTGAATTCTGAACACATCCTCACCAACTTTTAAGAGGGTGCGCATACTTTTGCAAGCACATAATTCCAGTCATTTACTTTTCCATTTTCTTAATTGAGTTATTACAAATCACAGGTCAGATTAATGGTGAGATGTTTTGATTATTTATTTATTTTTTTTTTTATGATTTAAGACTATGTCGCCCAACTGGCCTGGGAACGCCTCGGGATCCCCCGGGAAGAGCTCGAAGAAGTGGCTGGGGAGAGGGAAGTCTGGGCTTCCCTGTTACAGCTGTTGCCCCCGCGACCCGACCCCGGATAAGCGGTAAAAGATGGATAGATGGATGGATGGAAAACCCTGGCACTTTATCAGGGGTGTGTAAACTTTTCCTATTATTTACATTTACAATTTGTCGGTTTATCCGTTATTCCAAGCAGATTGGGGATGAAACAGGAAACCTTCCTGCAGGATAATCACTCGGATAATCGTGCAAAGACATCCGATCATTGGACTTTTACATTTGAAAAATCGGTTAAAATGTTCACTCTCAGGATGGGCTTCTCACCTTCCAACCTACTGAGAATTCGGCTGACAGCGCCGGAACATCCTTCACACGTCATGGCCACGGCAAACTCGTGTTTCTGTCACATTACACAAGAACTCCGGTTCATAAAACTACAAACATTTTATTGAACGTGTGTTCCAATCTGTGACAAAATTACAAACATTTTATTGAATGTGTGTTCCAATCGGTGACAAGTCATCACTTCTTCGTTTGTTGCAGCGGCATAATGAATAAAAGGGTCATGCCAGATTGGGCTGTCACTCTCAGAAATTTTTAGATTCAACTATTTATTTTGGAAGTTTATTGGTATTTTTTTTTTGTTATTATTGTTTATTTAGTATGGTTTAGTGATTAGACAAAAAGAAAAGGACAACAATTCAGCAATATTACACAAGAGGGACCAATGTTGTTCTCACCAGCATTTGTTAAACTGAGTTACAGTGCATGTCGAAATGTGTCACTATGTCATCTTTTTCAAATTAATTATCTGATTACTCCATTAAGTAACCAAGTGATCGGATGAATTTGGTGCAATTAATTTACCACTAATCGAGGGTGAGTAGTTCGAATACAGCACAATGTAGTTTTATGTACACTGAAAATGTCTGGGTGAATGCCATAACTTGGTGCCAGAGAAGCTTCGGGGCAAAAAAAAAAAAAAAAGGTGTAAACATATTTTGTGGTCGATTTATCTTACTTAATTGACTTTTTTTCTGAGCACCTCAACTACAGGTTACTCAAACTATGGCTGTAAATAAAGTGTAATTTTTAAAATAGATTAAACCGACATTTTTTCCTCAATAATTGATAAAATAGTAGTTTTACAAAATAAATGCAGACGTTTGCAGATGTATTTGATGAAACACAAAAGGTAATCAGTCTACTTTCATGGAGGACGATATAAACCAAAGAATTACTTTTAAATCTGAATGTCATTTAGAGGCTGAAACGCCATGTTGGTTTGGATCATTTTAAGTAAACGAATGACAATCGATTGAGCGATTATCAAAATAATTGATGAATTTGACAATGATTATTAAAAATACAATTTTCCTGCGGTGACTTGGCTATTTTGCGTGTCGAAAGCAGACCACTTTGCCAATACAGAGTCCGCTTTCTAAATTGCAATCCCCAGGCCATTTGTGGCGACATGAATCCACATTTCCCGAAAACATTGAATAAGTGTTACGTGTCAAAACAATCAATTGCTAGCATAGCAGCGACGGCACCGCAGCGCCAAGTACTAAAACCCGAGGAGTGCTAATGCAAAAGAAAAGCTCCATATCCAGCTCTGATCATGTTTTAAATATGTCAAGAGAACTCACGGGCATGTTTATGATGATGCGACGTCAATCCGTAGGTGAACTTTTCAACGGAGAGACGAAAAAAACAAATAAACCACCACCTGACTCACGCTTAACAATCAAGCTAACATCCGATTTGAAGAGGAACAGCATTTCCGGTTATTGAATATTGCATATTTGAATAGTTGTTGCATTTTTCTACAAAATACAGACTTATCTCACCAATACACCTCTGTGCTTATATTAAAAATATTTGGTAAACTTCTAAAACGTGACCACAACTCATTTTGAAGTCTATTTTATTTTGTTAATCTTTACCGCTTTTTGTTGTTTATGATGGCATCCGAGCCACCTTAACGTTTTCAGTCTTCAGACAATCGCTTACGTAGGGGTCACCAAATAAAAATCTGAAAGGGACAAAAAATTTTTTTTCGCTAAATTCTCAGTAAATTTACAGAGCTTGATCAGGCCACAAGTAATAATGCAGTAATATTAAAATTAAAAACAACAACAAAAATACGAAGAGGCAAAACATTTCATTTCCATGTTGACAAAAACGAGCTGAATGAAAGAAAACTTGACCCTTGTTATGAATCCAAATATATCAGGAGCTAGCTAAATATGCTAAATTTAGAAAAACAACATCACGCACGAAAAGCACTCTAATAAGTAATAGGGTTGGGGGGGGTTGGTGGAAAGGATTAGGTTTAGCTGGCAACCAGTTCAGGGTGTACTCCGCCTAATGCCTGAAGGTAGCTGGGATAGGCTGTCAAACACGACCCTCGTGAGGTAAGAAAATGAGAAAATGGATGGATGGATTGCTGTCAAATGTCAAAATGGGTCAAATTTGACCCCAAATGTGTGTAAAGGTCAACTTCGAATTACCTTCATACCTTCTACCTTCATTTTCCTGTCACCAGCTAATGAGATTTTCTTTCATTACGATAAGTTTAATTGTATTTCACGTTTTAAATGTAATTTCCATTGACATGTAATTTTCAAACTGCTGATTCCCACGTATACCACTAGAGGGAGCCCGCGTAGCATCTCACTTTCTATTTACTGTACTGTAAATTTGATTTCGCTGAAGCCCCTTTCAATGGTTTATGTCTGGGATCTACAAACTTTTCCACTGAGGGCGACAAACGCAGCACTTCACGTAACAGTGTCATGTAACGTTTTCAGTGTGCCATTTTTTTTTCCTAATGGGTGGGGGCTATGTATATAAAAAAATGGCTATGTATATAAAAAATGATTGGCCATTATTATAGGATGGTGACAATATGCTAAGTAATTAAAAATATTGAAAAACAGTAAGTCTTGCCATGGTGTTTTTGTTGATAAGGTCAAGTTTCCATATGAAATCTATATTTTCTGTCATAAATTATATAAATATTTTGGAACGCTCCACAGGTATACAATATTCAAAATCATACACATTGAATTGGTCAAGAAAATGTGGAAGCTGGAGGTGAATATGTAAATAAAAATATGCTCTTGTTTTGAACATTTTGGAAAATTTTGGAACATGAATAGTTTACGTCAGGGGTCCCCAACCTTTTTTGCCCCACGGACCGGTTTAAGTCAGACAATATTTTCAGGGACCGGCATTTAAGGTGTGGCGAATTAATACAACAAAATAATATGGTATGAGCTGCATGAAAACTGTGGTGTTTTCGAAATATAATAATAAACACAAGGAGCGTCTAATCTGGTCGCAACACTCTTATCGCTCTGGTAATGTTTAATGCCTTCAAAATACGATACAACGCAAATTCAAAGTGCATGAAAATGACGACTCACCACAGCCCCGAGCTTGATTTTCTGCAATCAGACAGTCCCATCTCGGAGTAATAGGAGACAATGACACCTCAAGTGTGTGGTTTATATTCCAGTCTACTTCGTAATTTTGTTTTCGTCGCCGTTGCTGCAGAAACCCCCCCGACTCACACAGGTAGGATGTCGGAAATAGCAACAGTGCTATTGTGGCGATCTCAGAGTATTCAGACATAACTTTAAATCCAGTTGTCTCGAACATACTTTTAAGGCCGCCGTCATTTGCGATCTAAGGCAAGTTCTTTCTGTGCGGCCCGGCCCCAAATGCCCTGCGGACCGGTCCCGGTCCGCGGCCCGGCGGTTGGGGACCCCTGGTTTACGTGATTGTTTTCGTGAGTGGAACATATGTTCTCTACTTGATTTGTGAACTTGATTGCAATACAAGAAATTAACTAATACATTTTTGTCCTTGTTTCCAAGGGTCACACACTCCACCACCTTGGCACGCTGTGTTGCCAAAACATGCCCGCACACACACACACACACACACACACACACACACACACACATTACCGAATGAAGAATTGCAGACCCCTTGGTTCAGTTATTATTAAAACCAGTTAAGTCAAGTTCACGTGCATTTGAAGTCTTCAAGTTTAAGAAGTGGAAACAAGCCAGCAACTATTCACGGCTTCATATTTTGTCGTTTGCGCTACAGGAACGAGACCTGCTGCTTTTATGAGCACAGAGTAGTACTGTTGCTGAACCTAATTACTATCCTCGCTCCTGCACTGACTTTCACTGTCACTGATGATTCGTGGATCACTGAGCACATGCTTTTGAATCAGTCAACTGTCATTGATCTTATCCTGAACTACTGAAGATGTTCTTGGTGTAACATGACTTCATGATTGTGAACATTCTAGATCCGTAATTTGTTGCAACAAAAACATTACAATGAATGAATCATTTGTAATTAATAATTATGATTACAATTGCCAACCCAACTACACGTTTGAACAGCACCTTAAAATGTTCAACTCACGATAATAGCGTGCCACATAGGGGATAATAGCAAATGATTTGGAACACAGACTTGATGTGGCGAGCGTGACGACAGCAACTGGGGAGCATGTTGGTGATGTCATGCACAGACCTTAAAATGCGGCCACTATCCCCTTGAGTCAAGTTTGTATCGATCTGCAGGGAGGACCAGACCCAAGCAAGACTGCATGATGTATTTGCTGTTGCTTTGTTTTGTGTTTGAAAGACAACGTGCCTATGTTCGTGTCTTAGGAAGTGGCTGTTCAAATTTAATTTCCTCCTATTCCATTTTCTCCATCTCCACTGCAGTGTCGACAGTGCAGTGTCTTATCTGCATGCTCTCCATCACACACAGACACACACACACACACACACACACACATACACACACACACACAGAGTCACGCATACACACACTGGCTCGCACCCTCCCACCCCCACAGCTTACGTCGTCTGTGTCTGCCACCGTCAGACATGAAAGTCAGACATCAGTGTTTTTAATATCCAGTACATGCAACTCCGCATTTTGAGTTGCGCACCTTCAGTGTCATACCATGTGATGCCACAACATGGGGCAGCACTGGACCGAACTAGAAGAGATACTGTGGAATTAAGAGCAAGGAGAATAGGCAGAGAAGGTCCCATACCAAAATGCAGTAAAAGTGCTTGTTTACATAAAGGAGAAAAAATATATGCGTGTGAGTTTTATTGTATGTTGTTTGTTTGCGTTGCTACTCCGTGTGTTTTAATGTAGCAGTCGTTTGTAGATTTAAAATTACTCTTAGGGATGTCCCAATCACATTTGTTGAGTCTGAGTCCAAGTCACTTGATTTTTAGTATCTGCAAATATCGAGTTCCGGTCCAATACCTCATCAATTCTTCCAGAGTAGAAAAACAATGCTCAGTCATCTCAGTCCAATAAAGGCATCCCAACATGATACGGGTACATTTTTATCTGGCTATAATTCAGCAAGGGTTTCAAATCAAGTAAACAAATCAAATATTTTATTTCTGACTTTAGAAATTGAGAAAATGTAAAAATCTGGTCCTGATGTTAGCTTTAAGATGACGGACTTTCGTTACAGGAAATGGTTCAGTTGAATATTTAGCTGTTGAAATATGCATTGTTTAATTCTCTTTTGTTTTATGTTCCGTCTGGATGCGTCGCTACTCCATGTGCATTAAAGTGGCAAGTAAATTATAATAACATCTTGCTAATTGACATTAGCCCATCAATGGTGTTTAGCATTATATATTAGCATCAAGCTAGTGGCCTAGCCAAAATGATATGGTTTTTTTGAACATTGTGGTGTTTAAATTTTGTACATTATGTATTTACTATATTTGTTTTACTAAGATTGACTGATTACTTGAAGCAGGCACATTTTGCCTTGTTTGTAGCCAGCAAAAGTCTTCTTTTCCTTTTCTCAAAGTGATGTTATATGATAGTCTCCCATTCCTTGACAGCGAGAGTTTGAGAATAAGCATTAAGGAAAACTTTCACAAGTTTGATTTAATATGTTTGTGTGAGAGGTATTGCAAATGTTGAACCGATTGTGTCTGGTTTTATATTCCCGCGCGAAACACGGGACTTCTATACATAGTCACTGTGTCCTAAAAGTGTAGAAGAAACACTTTAAATGTTCTCTCACTTTACTCGCTTGTGGATTCCATTTGGAAAACCAGCTTGTGGCTCTGCCACGACTGTACTGTGGAGGGAGCTCTCAGTGAAAGAGAGGAGTCACTATGGAAACATCTGCAACCATTGGCCGCCCGCTTGCCGCTTCCGGCTGTCCGAGGGATCCAATTGGCCTGCCTCCCTTCCTCCCACCTTTTATTCAGCTGGCTGGTTAGTGTGTGCCTGGCCGGTAGGGCGTTAAATCATTAGCGTGGGCTCTGTCAAGGACGCTGCCTCCCTCTTAGAGTGTGATTCATGTCACGTTAGTCAGTGGCTCTGTTGGGATGACTGAATGATTCCGAAGACAGGTACTGTAAAGCAAATAAAGGAGTCATTCCCTCAGAATACTTCAGGTGTGTTTAAAATTTGTTACTTTTTACATAATGTTTGATAGAGTTTACAATTGGGGTCACGGAAAAAAATCCGTTGAGGCCATTCAGAAGTCAGGAACCAAAAAAAAAAGTACTGATCTCAGGAGCCATCCTTATCGACAGGAGGTATTCATTTTCACATAAGTGTACACTGCAAAATGCAAAGGTGGCAGAGCATTTTATTTGAAGAAGACTTACTTTGCTCCTGCACCTTAGCATGTCTTAGCCATCACAAGTGCATCCAGGTACCCCTGCCCTTCATCCATACATCCATCCATTTTCTAATCCGCTTATCCTCGCGAGGGTCGCGGTTGTGCTGGAGCCGATCCCAGCTGTCTTCAGGCAGTAGGCAGGGAACACCCTGAACTGGTTGCCAGCTAATCGAAGCCGTGCCCTTCGGTTTACAGCTAATACTGCACTACCTGCACACATAATGAGATAATGAGAGTGCCACTGCCACCTACTGTAGTGGATGTATGCATCACTTTATTCTTGTGATGCAAAAAATCATGCTCCATGAGGTCTCTCTCTCTCTCTCTCTCTCTCTCTCTCTCTCTCTCTCTCTTTCTGATTTATCGAAGGCATACGGTCCCTTGCCCATTCCTACGGAAGATGATTAGGGCCAATGAAGAAAAAAAACCAAGGTTGACAGGATTCTCACTTTTATCTCAGAAATTATAACATAAGATAAGATTTTATTTGTCCCACAAATTGTGACCTTTATTCTCAGACTTCTGACTTTGTGACGTTCGTGGAGCTAGGACTTCTGTGTGTGTGTGGGGGGGGGGGGCGGAGGTGACATCAGCGTGTGGTGTGGCTTTGAAGAATGGACAGAGTGTAGTCACCTCGCGACTCTTTGCGTGGCTGCGGATTGTCGGAGGACATCCTTTCACTTTCGGTGGAGCAGAGGGTGAGTAAACTACGGAAGAGGATTAGGACCAATGAAGGGGGAAAAAAAACAAGGTTGGCAATAATGTCAATTTTATCTCAGATTTCTGACTTTATTCTGAGAATTCTCACTTTAAAGTCAAGAGTTCGGAGAATACAGGACAGGACAAAGAATTTGTCAACCTTGTTTTGTTTTTTCCTTCACTGGCCCTAATCCTCTTCCGTACATTTCTATTTATTACTTCCTCCCTCCTCCGGCTGCTCCCCTCCCTGTTTGTTTGTCTTCGCATGTTTCTTTGCCTCCCTTCCTGCCTCGTGGTCATCATCAGCACCCTCCTTCTCTTCCGCCTCCTCTTCTTCCTCCTCCACCTTCAGCGCCGCACAATCTTTAATTGGTTAGTCCATGTACTACATTTATTCTGTCAACCATTGTGTGGTTTTTTTTCCGCCCCTTTCCAGTTACGACGAGGATGATGCGGAAGAAAAGGATGCAAAAGACGCTAAAGTAAGAAGAAGAGGAAGTGGGACGTAAGGAGGAGCTATTCTTTATTTTCTGGGTGGATGAGGGCGGCACGGTGCCAGCTGGTCTGGAATGCAGACTCCAATTGAACGAGCTGCACCTTTTTGTCTTGAACGTTTCAAGGACGCCGACCTGCTCAGTGACTTTGTCGGACAAACGCGCACTGCGGTGACTGCCTCTGCCTCCAACATGTTGACGTGAATGCAACGGCGACGCAGGGTGGGCCTGGCACTGGCAGCCTACCTCCACCACCCCTCCCCAACATGCCACACTGATGTCCTCGGCGTAGTTTAGTTTTTTTACCCCCCATGGACATTCAACCCTGCTATCTCACCCCAGTCCAACTTCAGCTGCCACTATTCCCAGCAAGAGCCAATAAACCACAGCACCCCTCCGCAGAACCCCCCCCCGTGGAGATTTTCCATCCGCGCATCGTCGTTTCCATTTGTTCCAGTGCGTCTCGTCGGTCATGGCGGTGAACGTGAGCGTGGGCCGGGACACTAAATGGCTGACCCTGGAAGTGTGCCGCGAGTTCCAGAGAGGCACCTGCTCGCGCTCGGACGCCGACTGCAAGTTTGCGCACCCGTCGCGCAGCTGTCATGTGGACAACGGCAGAGTCATCGCCTGCTTCGACTCGCTCAAGGTAAGCGGGCGGCGGACAGCATAATATTTGCGCTGTCGCTCGGGTTGAGCTGCAGGTGCGTCACTGTTTACATTGGGAAGCTGGTTTCCGTTAAAACATCTCATGGTTTGCTTGCTAATGACACAAATACACTCGTGCGTAGGTCTATGGTTTAATTCATTCCTAGTTCACCTTTATCACGTTACAGCAAGACCATAAAAAACGTGGTTGAATAATGCATTGTGATTTTTGTAAAACCACAATGAAACATAATCCATTTTACTCCAAAATAGTGTTTTGCCACAATCTTTTGGGTTCTTGGTTCCAAGGAAATACAGTGGACCTGACATACTTGCAGTTTTGCAGCCACATAAAAAGTTGCATATTTGCAAATTTTTTTTGGCAATTGAAGAACCTGTTTCCCATATTTTTTAACAATTTTTTTAGAGGAGTCCCCCATTTATTGTGGAAATGCAATCCATTTCAGTGAGCGTCAGTTATATGCAGACTTTCATTATTTGTGGTAAGGCCCGTTCCCGAGCTTGAATTAAATTGAGCAGGTTCAGTTACATATCGTAGTGCCTTGACGCCATACTGTGGCGTCTTGGTGCCAAGAAACTTTGTTGAAGTTAGTTGAGGAGCGTCATATTGACCAAAGTAGTAATTTGCCACCATTTCTTGGCACCTTTATGTCAGCCAACAATGTTGAGGTGAGTGGAGGATTTTCATTCAGAATTCTAAACAGAAATTGTGACCTTGTGGCGTTTTGTTGCCAAGAAACTATATTGAAATGAGTTTTTGTTGAAGAGTGCTTGATGACATCTTGCGACAAGGAACTATGTGAAAATTAATTGAGGAGCTTTATTTAGACAAACATAGTCCCTCAGCCACAACCTTGGTTCCAAGGAACTATGTAGATGTGATTTGGGGAGTTTCATTTTCAGTAGAAGGCTCTTTGGAGTTTCATATTTTGGCTCTCAACATAAAGCAAAAAAAAAAAAAAAAAAAAAAAAAAAAAAAACCCGCAGAACGACTGCTCGTAATTTGAACAACTCCCAAGCCGCGGCACTCTGAAGTTAAGTTAGCAGTGTACCTTTGCATTGATTGCGAAAACTATCCCACTCCCTGTCTACCACGTTTATGAGCAGTACAATCAAACAGGTTCCTCCTACAATCCTTGGGTAGTTTCAGTTTGGCTCTCCTCTAAGCAAGTGACATCTGCAGGTGTGTCTTTTTGTTCACATGACGACTTGTCAGCGCCTGGCATACGAGCTGAGGAGAGCCTTGTTAAATGTGCGTGAGCATCGGCCAAAACCACATTTTGAAAAACACCTTGTGCACTTACATTATTATCATCAGGAAATTTTCCTTTGACCAGATAGTAGACTGAAGAACCAAAATACATCATTTATCATCAAGGAAAAAAAATGTGTGTGACTTTTTTTTTGTCTGTTTGTTTGTCTTGGTGATATTATGAAAGTGGATCATTTCCCACACCCCACCAGATGATCTCTCACAGCTCACGGGTTGGGAATCACTCTTAAAAAAAATTTACCACAAACTTTGTTCCCGAAACATTTCAGTAACATTTCAAACTCATCTTGCAACATGAACCCAAGAAAATAAATGTCTTACTGAGAGTTGGATTTCACGTGACAAAACCGTAACACGTAACAAACCTGGCTAAACTTAGTTCCACAAGATTCCATTTCCACATATTTCCTTGACACTAAACACTATGTTCTGACAGGGCTTTGACGGCATCTTGTGCCATTTTTAGGGTGTTGCAGAAAGCCCACAAAAATATGCAAATAACTTAACTTTTTCAGCAAATACCTGTACAGAATATGAGGATCGGTTCAACATAAAAAAAGGGTGAATTTGTGATTAGGTGGCGCTTCCCTCTACTAGTGATAGCAAAGTGATACCTTAACTTACAAGTGCCCAATTAAAAGCTTAAAGGCACAAATACAACACCAGCGTTACGACTTTCACAATGTTTGTTTTTATCCAACAGAGTGCTATTTTTCCTTGTTGAGGCTGAACAAAATTGGGGAGGGTGGGCTTGAAAGGATGAATGCTGTTTCATTATATTTCAACGTTGGAAATGAATTTGGTACATCTCAACTAAGTCACGTCGAGACATGGACCGGTTGCTGCCTAGTGCATCCTAAACCCTCAGCGCAGCGGCACTTGTGACTCACACGCCTTTGCTACTCATCCCCAACCCAAAGCGTCGGAAAATATTGCTTTACTTTCTTCAGGCTTTCAATAAAGCGCTTTGCGACAAGTCAATGTACGACACGCCACAGTAGACTTTTGGCTGAACTTCCGCTTCAGGGTTTTGGTTCAAGCATTGCCTTAATTTGTCTCCCTGATTTGGGACAGCTGCATACAACATCATATTAACACTTACTGATCAGCAACACTTAGAAAGCCAGTACACAAAGAGAAATAAAAATTGTGTATTTAAACATCAAAATGTTCAATGGTTCCATATAATTTTGTCTCATAAACATTGGCTAGCTTGATGCTAAAATACAAACTCCCATTAAGTTAGCATGAACTTAGAATGTTATGCTTACAACACATTCCAAGAAAACTGGGTCAGGGTCATGTTTACCACAGTGTTCAATCACCTTTTCTTTTAACAACATCCAATAAACGTTTGGGAACTGAGGACAGAAATTGTCGAAGCTTTGTCGGTGGAATTCTTTCCCATTCTTGTTTGATTTACAGCTTCAGTTCTTCAACAGTCTGGGGTCTTCGTTGTCATATTTTACACCTCATAATGCGTCACACATTTTCAATAGGGAGACAGGTCTAGACTGCAGGCGGGCCTGTCTAGTACCCACACACTTGCTGTTGTAAGACGAGTTGACATTGTCTTGATGAAATAAGCAGGGGGGTCCATAAAAAAATAATTTTTTTGGTTCTGCTTGCATATATTTCTCCAAAACCTGTATGTACCTTTCAGCATTAATGTTGACTTGACTGAACAGATGTGTACGTTATCCGTGCCATTGGCACTTAAAACAGCCCCACACCATCACAGATGCTGGCTTTTGAACTTTGCATCCATAGCGGTCCGGATGGTTCTTTTCCTCTTTGGCCCAGAGGACACAACATTCACATTTTCCAAAAATAATTTAAAGTGTGGACTCGTCAGACCACAGAACACTTTTCCATTTGGCATCATTCCATCTTTGATGAGCTCAGCCCAGAAAAGCCGGTGGCATTTCTGGGTGCTGTTAGTGAATCGCTTTTGCTTTGCATTGTAGAGTTTTAAATTACACTACCGGATGTTGCGCCAAACTACTGACATTGGTTTTCTACCTGTGTGAGGTGGGGAGTTTCTGCAGCAACAGCGACTAAAACAAAATTACGAAGTAGACTGGACATAAACCACACACTTGAGGTGTCATTGTCTCCTATTACTCCGAGATGGGACTGTCTGATTGCAGAAAATCAAGCTCGGGGCTGTGGTGAGTCGTCATTTTCATGCACTTTGAATTTGCGTTGTATCGTATTTTGAAGGCATTAAACATTACTAGAGCGATAAGAGTGTTGCGACCAGCTTAGACGCTCCTTGTGTTTATTATTATATTTCGAAAACACCACAGTTTTCATGCAGCTCATACCATATTATTTTGTTGTATTAATCCGCCACACCTTAAATGCCGGTCCCTGAAAATATTGTCTGACTTAAACCGGTCCGTGGGGCAAAAAAGGTTGGGGACCCCTGGTCTAGAGGACTCTTTTCCTCTTTCGCCTGGTGGACACTCTGCCTCTTGTTCTTCCTTACGCTGCTGTCTTCCAGTAGCTCAGTGCTGCCCCCGGGCACGATAGACGAACGAGGAACTGTGATATAATAAAGGTCCACTGTGCATTCAGGGGGTCTGATGATATGACACTTTTTAAGCCTTGTTGTTCAAAGTGTGGTTTTGCGAGATGTTTGGTGCCTGCTGCAAAGGGAAAGTGTGAACGAGACGAGTGGTTTCATATACCAGAGCAGCCCAGAGCCTCCGTCTCTTTGCTTATTGAATTTGAATGCATTACTGGTCCATTTTCCATGCGATGTTCTCCAGAGCAGCAAAGAGATGGAGAATGGAGAGTAGAGGGGGGGACAAGGGAGACTAGAGAGGGGGCCTAGCAACAGCATAGGCGTGCGTAGCCATTGGATAGTTTGATCTTCCTCAATGGCAAGGCTGTTTTTAGCGCAGAGCAACAGTCTGCCTCGGTATTGCTGGCATGGAGGGCAGCAAGAGGCCTGCTGCCAGGTGGACGCATTGGAGGCCTCGTGTGACTGTTTCAAGCACCCCCCCCCCCCACCAAGTTGTTCCCGGCCAAAGGTCTTGTGATACGAGTGTCCCAAGTTTCCCAAGATACGAGCCATCGTTCTGCCGCTGTCTTATTTATTTATTTTTGTTGCTTTGACTTATAAGCAAGATATTAGCCCTGTATGGTGGCAGCGGACTCTACTCAAATCAGCGGTTTGGTCGTGAACACTTTTTTTTCTTTTTGCCACACCAAATTGAAGTTTTCTGTCAGACTAAACAGAAGACAAGGAGTGTTAGATGTATTTAAAAATAATCACATAGCCTCTGTTAGCTTCATGCTAACATGTAATGGAAAAAACCATTGACAGTTTAAAAAAATAGCATATATTTAACAGTGTCATCATCCTTTAAGCAATGGATATTTGTACACAAAATTCAGACACACGTGTAACCAAACAGTATAACAGTACTTTCAGGTACATATTGGTTATCCTCTTCGAAGACTGCCTGATAATTCTGCGGCTTACTAATGAGTGACCTTCTCCACGTTTATCACTATGTCTATATTATACTGACCTCAGGTGCAGAGGCCCGGGGTTCGATTCCAGCCCCGGCCTTCCTCCGTGGAGTTTGCGTGGGTGTTCTCTGAGTACTCCGGTTTCCTCTCACAGTCCAAAAACATGCATGGTAGGTTGATTGAATGTTCTAAATTGTCCCTAGGTGTGGTTGTGAACACAAATGGCTGTTTATGTGTGCCCTGCGTTTGGCTGGCAACCGGTTCAGGGTGTAGCCTGCCGACTGCCAGAAGACAGCTGGGATAGGCTCCAGCACACCCAGCTTGCTGACCAAGTGGAAGCTACGTGGAGGTCATTCTGAACAGCCGACCTGCAGTGAGGGGTTTCAGGCTGAATGCAGTTCCTTCCGCCTTGTTGACATCCAGTACTACTGCACCAACACCTTTTAGGATGTTACCGCACAAGGAAAAAACATTTATTTATTTTAGACCCATCGCTGTCCAGCCAGTAAAAACAATCAATTCAGATCCCGGGAGTCACTTCGGATGGACAGTGGTGTCTTGAGATACGAATGACCTGACATTTTGAAGATACGAGTTGTCGCTGTATGGCCCAAGTGAAGTCAACTAACTTCACAACAGGCAGCGGTTTAGCCCATAGTAAAGAATCCTTGAAAAAAGTCTTCAAGCTGTTTATTGCACTCCCATTTGAGGTTTGCAGTCCAACTGACACGTAAAACAAAGAAAAGGTGAATTTTAAACAACCACGTAACCTCTGCTAGCTTAATACTATACATAATGGCAAATCGTCATAGATGGGCTAGTGACTACCATTGGTTTTGTTGTGTTGTTAAGTTAACCTTAAGCAATGGCTATTTTAACAAGTTTATGGATTATATAATTATTACAAGCATATATTCTTGATCCACTGTGAAAAACAACAAACATTCCTGCACTTTCCTGAGATGTTCCCGTCAACTTGTACAGTATGTCCGTATTGTACTGCCTCCAGGCGGCCATAATGAGCAGCACAATGTACGTTGAACTGAGGCAAAAATGTAGCAGAAATAATTTAATTTCTTTACATTCTGTTTAATTATATAATTACTGTCATTTTTAAGAGAAGTAGAATATGATATTATAGTTGTTTTTTTTTTAATCAAATAACAAATTACAAACCATTTTGTTGATTTTCAAAAATGGAAACTCTCCAGGGGAAATAATGAGAAGGAATGAGGAATTTACAAAATTGAAGTTTGGCTTTTAATATGGGACTTAAATGCAGTTGAGAACATATATTTTAGCATCATTTTGTCTAACACAAGCAGATTTCCTAAAATGACACTGGTACTATGTGCCCTAACACTTTAGGTCAAAAAAAGATGGTAATTAGCAATTGGCAACAGGGATCGGTGAGACTTGACCATCTGTTTGCACTCGAACTTTATCTCATCAGTCTTGTTTGTTCAACTGGTTTGCCACCAGGACAATTCACAAACTGCGCAAATGTTGAGTGCAGTTACATTTGAGTCAAGGAACTATACTGCACTATTTCCAAAATATGCAAATTAGCATAATTGAATTAAACTGTCCGTTGTATGGGTCTAAAATTGTGAGAGGTACTTACGGCATTGCATCATACACATATAAGGAGTCGGCCGTTTGAGGCAGAGTTCTCATGAGTGAGTGAATGAATGCTCATTTGTCTGCCTTGAGATTGGCTGGCGACCAATCCATTGTGTACCACGCCTCCCATCCTAAGTCAGGTGGGGTGGGTAGACCTCAGTTTACCGGTGACGCCAGTGAAAGCAAGTGCTTCATAAATTGAGACAGATTGACCTTCTTTTTATGTGGACAATTTTCTTGCAATTACATGTCTGAATTGTGCTTTACTCAGACATAACGTTGCCAATTGCGTCTCTGACCATGTACAATTTTCGAGACAGCTGGCGCATTACTCATGAATTATCCACCACGAGCACCTCAGAGACCTCATTAGTGCTTAATTTCAACAGGACTTACAAAATGCCGCCCTGTATTTAAAGCCCATTTGACGTTTAGCGAACAAGTTGTTGTTTTGCCATGCTCATGGGAAAATGTGTCGTATCAACTCAACTCAACTGTATTTATAGAGCACTTTCAAACAGCCATCGCTGAATACAAAGTGCTGTACATGGAGCATGTCATTATTTGAGCCACAAATTAATTTTGTTGTTGTTTTTATTCTCATTTTGTATTTCTCACTGTGGTGTGTGTGTGTAAAAGTAGCAGTGTGAAGGTTTATAATTAGCATCTATGCTCATTTCTGTTAGCCTTCAGTGGTGTTTCACTTTATATGTTAGCATTAAGCCAGTGGGCTTTCGGGACAAAAAAATGAAATTGTTTCGTTGAACATTTGGGTGTTTAAATGTTTCATTTCCATTAATGTGTGAGTTTTACAATAAATTTTAACTGGGAATAGCTTAACAGCTTGATGCTAGCAGTGCCTCTTATTTGGACAACTCTGAGCAAGACAGTCTTTTTTTTAATGGATGTTATATAATATTCTTCCACTGTTTGACAGCGAAAGCTAAGGGAGGCTTTAAAACGTCTCTTTTAATAAGTGTAAGTGTGTGGGAGGGATAAAGTATTTAAAAATGTTTTCAAATGGTCTCTGTGTCAAACTACAATAGGGGAGGTCTGTGAGAAACGGGGCTTTACTTTACAACCCTTCAAATCATTCTGTTAAGAATTCCAAGATTGTACTGGTTTAAGACGAGTGCTTTGCTTTAAGGTGGTCCGAGCAACTTGATGCTTGAACTAAAATCTGCACCTGTGATGTTCATCTTTTGTGGTGGCCTGATAATGTCCTACTGTTTCGTAATGGAAATTATTGTGTGGTCCGGTGTTTGGAGCAGTGTGCAGTGTGTCACCTCTCCTGTTCTTTTTTTTTTTTTTTCAGGGCCGGTGCGCGCGAGAGAACTGCAAATACCTGCATCCTCCTCCGCACCTCAAAACCCAGTTGGAGATTAACGGCAGGAACAACCTGATTCAGCAGAAGGCCGCCGCCGCCATGTTGGCTCAACAGATGCATTTCATGCTCCCCGGAGCGCAGCTGCAGCCCATCGTGAGTCCACCAATGACATCCATTCTCAATTCTTAAAACACAGTGACGCAGTGAGCCACTTGTATCTCATTGGATATATTGCAGACCCACCTGACATAGGTGAAAATCTGAATTCTGGAAAAATAGTCTTAATGCTAACATATAATGCAAAAAAATTCTAGGTGAGCGAATGGATATTAGCATTGCTATTATATTCTTCATTCTCTGTGAGAACAACGGCTATTAAATTGGCTAATGGTCAAACTATAGTACAATGAAGGGTCATCCATTTCTTCTTTCCTCGGAATTACGCTTCATGTATTTCAGGCAAGCTCAGTGTTGCTCGGCACATTGTGGCACAATGTGGTACTACACTGAAGTTGTGGAATTCTTTGAATCTTTTTTTTTTTTAACTCTAAAAAGATTGCTTAAAAATGTGCGACATACTGCAGCACAATTTTGCTGTACCATGATGACCAACCAACAGCTCGTAACTTCAAAAACTCTTAAATAGGGGCAATCTCAAATCAAGGCATCAATGTAAGGTATACACTTTTGGTGACATTTTCGTTTGGTGGTAATGACATGAGATGTTCTAATGTATATTATGTACCTTGGATCAATAAATATTGGGAGGCACTGATGTATTGAACGCCAGTTTTTGAAACCCACAGACAACATTCCCCATGACACCCTCCCTTACGACCAGTCCCAGTATGGCATTCAGTCCGTACCTAAGCCACATGGGCCCGGGCATGGGCTTGATGCCTGACCTGCTGCCCAATACACCCCTGCTGGTCCCTGGGAGTCCTCCCGGCCTGGCGGCTATGGGCAGCGGCACCACCGTACCCAAGCACGCACGCACCGACAAGCTGGAGGTATGCGTGTACGCATTTTGTGTTCCTGTGGCGCACGCTTAAAGGTCAACGCAGGTCATTGCTCTCGCAGGTTTGCCGCGAGTTCCAGCGTGGGAACTGCACACGCGGAGAGAGTGACTGTCGTTACGCGCACCCCTTGGAGGCCGGCATGGTGGACTGTAACGAGAACTGTGTCATCGTTTGCATGGACTACGTGAAGGGACGCTGTGGCCGGGACAAGTGCAAGTACTTCCACCCTCCTACTCACCTGCAGGCCAGGATCAAGGCCGGGCACAACACGGCTTCTGCCGCCTTGGTGAGTCACACTTCACTTCCCAGCTAGGGAGGTCAATACTAAGTGGTTATTCGTTGGCTATGTCAGTAGATACTAGGTTGGTAGGAATGTAGATTGATAGAAGCCAGAAACAAGACAGGTAGATAGGTACTGGGTTGGTATTGCGATACTGTGTAGGTAGGTAGGTAGGTGAGAAGTAGAAACTATGTAAGTAGTATACAGGTGAAATTACAAAGGTAAGTAAGCATTCTCACATGCATTAATGACTATGAACTTTAATGATGCTAACATGCATGCCTGAGATGAGATCCGAACCCTGAACCTTAGACTGTGACACTGTGCTGCCCTAAAAAATTAGATGCACGTTTAAAAATGTGTAGACAGAAAATTGCAGGAAGCCCCGGAAAAGTTGCCTGACACTCAGTGGGCTGACGTCACGTAATCCCTTATTGCATACGGCAGCGCCCTCTGGTGGTAATTATTAGAGATTTCTGTAAACGGCAAGCTATGCAATACAGGGTGTTTACAATTTAGTTCCGTTCCTACAGTACTGACATCACTTCACTGTGTACGTAAATTGAAACATGTAGTAATCTAAAAAGAACCTGTGCTAAAATAGTAAGAAAGTCGTAATTATCGGAAACATTTGTCGAACACAGAATTCTAGGACATAAATATAAAATAAATGCAAAACATCCACCCACCACTTTCTAATCCGTTTATCCTCACAAGTGTCGCGGGCGCGCTGGAGCCTATCGCAGTTGTCTTCAGGTAGTTGGCGAGGTACATCCTGAACCAGTTGCCAGCCAATCGCAGGGCACACATAGGCAAAAACCATTTGCACTCATACTCACACCTAAGCACAATACAATAACCTGCCATGCATGTTTTTGGAATGTGGGAGGAAACCGGAGTACCCGGAGAAAACCCACACAGGCACGGGGAGAACATACAAACTCAACACAGGAAGGCCCGGAGCTGGAATCGAACCCTGCACCTCTGCACTGTGAGGTGGACGTGCGAACCAGTCGACCACGTGCCACACTTATAGATGTTACAGTCATTTAAACCTTCAAACAATAGCTAATTTAACACGCTGAGCAGCAACACATCTAAACAAAGCATATAACAAAACAGAAGTAAACATTGTGTATTGAAACACCAAAACGTTGCATCAAATCTTTTCATTGGTTTTTGAATGTGTGGGGGGGCTAACTTCATGGTCCGCGGTGGGTGTGGTCAGGGTGTTCCGGCGGGAGGCGTGCAGTCGCTACCAAAGAGGCAGATGTTGGACAAGAGCAACGACGCCCCCGTCTTCAACCCCAACATGTTCCACTACCAGCAGGCCTTGGCCAGCATGCAGCTGCAGCAACCGGCCTTCATCCCCACTGGTGAGTAAACGGCTGCTGTGCACTCCCCTCCAACGAGACATTTTACCATAACGCCAATCTCTCATGTGATGTGTACCCCCAAGTGCCAAAGGAAGTTGCCTTTTTCCGAAATAAAAATCAGGATTTGACAGACCTGAGTCTTTTGTTCAGACTCATGACAGTATGACCTTAAAATCAAACTTCTAAAAGGGAAAAAAGTCATATTTTAACAAATAAAATTCAAAAATACGACTTTAATAACACATCCTCTGTTTGTAAAAATCATCAATGTCACAGGAATGAAAAACTTGCCTATTTTCGGGAGAAAATAAAGTCAGTAGTGTTACAATCAATTCAGTTGTTGTTTTTTTTCGAGTATCAAAAAAGCTCTGAGGTTCAAGAGAAAAAGCTTACAATGTTTCCAAGAACAAAGATGTATTTCGTCCAAATAAAACGAGAAAAATGAGCAACTGGGAATTCATTGGGCTGACCGGATTAGTATGACAACACATCAAAGCTAAAATCTGATTGGACTAAAAAAAATTACCGTCCCCACACATGTACTGGAAGCAGTGCAGTCGAGGCAAACGCAACTAAATCAACACAAAAAATTGAAACAATTTCAGGATACAGACATTGACATTTAGCTCTTAAATGTATTTCCAGTGAATTTAATTTGTTAAATGTTACATTTATTTAATATTTTTGAAATAGGCCTGTCATTTATTAATCATTTGCCCTCG
>NW_017805281.1:620219-662719 GCF_001891065.2 Hippocampus comes | reverse complement strand
GTTTTGAAGCCTTTCGAGTTGAATGTTTGACGCCGTAGAATTGATTCCCGTGCGCGCTGGCTTTCGAAGGGGCAATTGAAACTTGAAAAACGGTTCAATTGTTTTGTGGTGGTCCAAAGTCGACAGACTCTAAGATGGTCAAAGTTCACGAGGGAATCGTTTTAGGTTGGCAGCCATTTTGCGGTGTCAGTTGTGTGTTGCGAAATCCCTTTGAGCTAAATTGCAACGTGCCTCTTTCAAATTCCTTCACTGTCCTTTGACTTGAAATGAAATGTTGAATTTTGTACAGGTCATGAGCACTCTCTCAGGCAGCTGTGCTGTCTTATTTAGTGTCAGTGTGATCAGGATGGGGAATTGTGTGAAATGTGTGTTTGGTTGGTTGGTGCTGAAGATTTTACACTCGGAACAAGAGTCCTTTTAAGAAATCATGTCACAGTTTTGTCAATGCATCCAATGCTCGGAGGATAACAGTGTAGTGGCCGTGTAAAAGAGAACTATGTTGACATGGATTCGTTCTTCACGAAATCACTTGGATAACATGCTATGTGTATTCGTGGCACACAGAAACCAGAGAAAATACGCATGTATACACATATGACTTTTTATTTTTCTTGAAAATGTACAACTTTATTTTGAGTAAAAAAAAAAAAAATACAGGTATTTGTCTCCAAAATCTGTTACATTCTTATTTTGAAAACATGTGAGTTAATGCTTGTCTGATTACATCATTTGATTTTGAAAATATGTGACGATTTTTAAAGAACTCGCAAAATTTTCTCAAAAAAATACTGTGTATGACTTAATTCCTGTAATATTACAACTTTGCATGACGATAATCTCATAGTGTAAAAAAATATATATATAAATATATTTCTGAGTGGCCCGAATACTCATAGTCTCATACTATGTCAACACACAGAAGTGCACTCATTATAAAAATTTTAAAAAAAAACTCCCTTGAAAGTCTTTATACCCGAAGTGCAATCAGAATACTCGCACATTTTATTTTCAGCATTTGAAATGGAAGTGTATCATCTTGAGCACAACTCTAAAGCATTATGTCGGTTGCCTGCTCAAGGAATCAAAGCCACTAGGTTTTTCCTCTCGGTTCATCTGATGAATAATTTTGAATGTTATATTAGTGTCATTTTAACTAATCTGCGCTCCCCCCAAAAATTCCTTTTTATTTTGCCTTGGTCTCCTCATGAATTTTACTGCTGTCTGTGGAATGTCGATTTGAGCAATCGTTACATACCCTTCATCCCCAACTTAAGGTCCGTGTACTAGTATATTCGTATATAACTAGGGCGCACTTGTAGAACGACTGTGTCTTACTAGTAACAGTCTGTGCTGTTTGTAGGAGAACAAGAGTGAGGTACACACGTACAAATTGTCAATATCTTAACCATTAAAAAAAAAAAAATTGGGGATTAGTGTGATTGTGATTGTAAATATTGAACAGGTTTAACATTTACCATTGTGATTATGATGAGATGGGAACACACCCCTGTGATTGGCTGCCAACTAGTTCAGTGTGTTCCTCGCCTACTGCCCAAAGACAGCTGGGATATTTTCCAGCACGCCCACGACCCTTTTGAGGACAAGCGGCTAAAAAGATAGACTGATGAATGGGAACATAGCCCATACCAACCCCTTATTATCTGAAACCGCTTTTCCTTACAAGGGTCGCAGGCGTGCCAGGGCTTATCCCAGATGTCTTTGGGCAGTAGGCGGGGGGGACACCCTCAACTGGTTACCAGCCAATCCCAGGGCACATATTGACAAATAACCATTTGCACTCACTCTCACACCTAGGGACAATTTGTCCATGCATGTTTTTGGAATGTGGGAAGAAACCGGAATACCCGGAGAAAACCCACGCAGGCACGGGGAGAACATGCAAACTCCATACAGGAAGGCCAAAGCCAGAAACGAACCCTGCACCTCTGCACTGTGAGGTGGATGTGCTAACCAGTTGAATTCAGCATTTTTTTTTACTGAATTTTTGACACTGAATTTTTTTATGATAAAATATTTTGGTGTGAAAGACTAACAATAGTCAGATAATGCTCAATGTAGTGTAAAAAATTCAACAGTATTTTTAACTGAATTTTTTGATGGTATAGTAAATGAGTTTCAAAAATTCTAAATTCAGTGGCAAAAATTCTAAATTCAATGTCACAAATGTTATGAACTCTTTTTTTTTTTCCCTTTACATTTTTTCTACCAAAAAATTTGAACTTCACATTCTGATGGTGGAGGTATACTTCCATATAAATGTGATTTGGGCGTGTAAAGCGAGAGCCTATCAGGGAGGTAAAGGGACTTTTGCACCGAATACTTTATTATTTTGGTTTTATTTAAAAAAAAAAAAAAAAACCCTCATATAAGAAGTGTTGAGAGACAGTCCACTAGTTTCCTTTTTGGAGTCGGGGGAGTCCAGCTGTGCTGGCTGATATGACATCCATACTCAATGAATGTGTGATCTTCACCTTGTATGCACTTATGTACATATTATAGAACTCTGTCGAAATACCCCCCCCCCCAAAAAATATTTTGAATAAATCTAGACAGATGGGTTGCATAGAATGTCTAACAAGTGTATTGTTAATATCACTGCTGTTTGTCTATTATTTGAGTATAGTGTAACGCTACTGCGTCATGTCCTTTTTTTAATATATATACATATATATTAAATTTCTTTTTTGCTCACTAAATGTTTTTTTTTTTAAAGAGCATATTTAATTTGAGTAAGGTCATATGTTGATGTCAAATAATCGTGAGGAAATGAAAAACACAAGTGTACAGTACCTTCTAGCAATAACACTAAAATGTAAGTCTGAAGGCGTCGTAGCCCATCACTAACCTATGCTAGCAGTCATATAGTAAATATTGTATTTAAAACACTGGCCGGGCATAAATACAAAACAATCTAATGAAAAATATTAAATACAGCAACGTAACTTGAGCTTCATTGACCTTTTCTTTAATGTCCTGCTTATAAACTACTTCTGTACGACTATGACTACCAACTTTTTCATACTTAGAAGGGGATCTTCACTTTCCAGTCGATTTCAAATCCACAGTGGCAACCCGAATTTAGAGTTTATTCGGTAGCCTATCATTTACTCATGCTAACATTAAGTCACAATTAGTTGTGTGGAAAAGATCTGACGGCCAGAAGGGGGACCCTGAGGATCGACTGACATTGATTGGCCCATATCAGTGTCAAAATAACGACACGGCTTTAAACACTGCAATGACAATGTATCGGAATACCCTGCGTTGGGCCCCTTCCTGGTCAATGTTGGATGGTGGCTAGTAGGGGGCGACAGTCGGTTGATATTGGCCCATATCAACAACACTGCTAGAATCCTGGTGTTTGCTTATTTTGGGTGGGAGGCCTCTGTGGCACCCCTTGCCTGGGGGAGCGACATTGTATGGAAAACTAGGATCTCCCCTGTCGTGTTCCCAAAACTCTAAATTGTCCTTGGCTTTTTCGCCACGTGTTTGTTTTTGTGGGTCGCGGCATTTGTGCGCAGCAGGTTTGGACGTGCGCTCTGCATTTTATTTTTTGCTCCTCCAGCCTGCCGTCTTGTTGCCATAGCGCTGCTCCCAGCTGGAGTGAGTCATCCTGACAAATTGTTTCACAGCCATCCAACTCGCTCATATGAACACTAGTGCAAACTGGGGGAAGGGGGGATGGAAAGCTGTTTGAGCATTTATTCCGCATCCATGATGTCTATCTTAAGGTCCATGTACTAGTAAGCTGCTTGTCTTCACTAGTAAGACAACCTATTGTACTAGTAGAACAAATACCGTATGTCTTACTAGTAATTTTTTTTTTAATGACTTAATGTCACTTTTGGCCTACTAGTACACAATTAAACCTTACAAGTGAACTACTATGCTGCACTAGTAACACTACTAGGCTTAACTAGCAGGCATGTGCCACACACAGTAGTCTCCTATTTGCCCACGAGTAGTGCCTCCTCATTAATAACATATAGTTGTCATATTACTATGCCAAAGTTCTCCTAGTAGTCAATATCCATGTACCATTACACTCTTTGTCCTCAGTATTAAAAAAACATAGTAAACTAGTACAATGACTGCATCTTATTAGTAATGTTTTTGCCACTTTTGATCTGTAGTATATAATTAAACCATACCATTAAACTACTGTAATCTACTAGTAAAACTACTAGGCCCAGCTAGTAGGCATGTGTCACGTGCTAGTTAGCCTCCTGTCATTCTACAAGTGTCTCACTAGTGAGGGCATACTAGTACATGGACTTTAACCAGTAGTATAACCGTAATACTAGCAGGACTACATGTTACGAGTGAAGCAAAACTGCACTAATTGACAACTGTGTGCTACTAGTACTGCTCTTGACATTATAAAATTCTACTATTAGATTTACTATGAACTTATTGTGCTAGAAATAGTAGAAGTGCACAGATGTCAACTAGTGCACAGTTTTGCCTCATTGGTAACATTTAGTCGTTCTACAAGTATTGCCAAACTTGTCCTGTTCCGGTTACATCCATTTTACTAGCGCGCAGAACTGTGTATGCCTTTACGACTCAAATGTGATTTTCTGTTCATGATTCATGTTTAATTTGATACTTGTGTCCAAAATGTCTAAGAAAAGTCCAAATTGTAGTTGCTGGGGAGTTTGAGAATAAGCCATATAAGGAAACACTGCTGTTCATTGTTTGCCTGCTTTTTTTCTTCTTGTGCTTTCTACGTATCGCGCTACTTACCAATCGCATACATGATCATTATGATTGTTATTATGAGTAAAGTACTGTGCCTAATATTATGCCCTTTCTGTTTAATAAAAACTCATTCTGATCTCACTGTGGTGTTTTCGTCATTGTTTGCAGCACTTCTTTTGGATCCTTGTGATGTATTTCTGACCGACTAAATGTGAATAAAATAAATATTCTGTGGGGGTAAACTAACGTGGCTGATTTTTCGCCCAATTATCACCTTTCAGTCAACAACAGCAAATGCCTGATCCTGTGCTGTGGGGTGTATTAATTATTAACCCTTTAAGGTCCAAAATAACAAAATTGGTGGAAAATTCTAAACCAAATAAAAATTCATTCAAACATAATGAAAATTCCTAAACTATAATAACCCAGGTTATTCGTGTTTTGGCCAAGGTTCTGCATATGTGTGCATTTTATTTCATGAATCCCTGACTTGGATTGTATGATAAATAACTTCTCGGTAACAGTGGTGGTTACAAGCATGAAAATCAGCACACACATGTACATGTGGCCATCACATAGTATGATGTTGTCACTCTGGCCACCCCACTAAAAAACGTTCTGGCTACGCTCCTGCAATTAGTTCGTGTACTGTATTGCTATTGTGCTGCATACGGAAGCGTGGAGATGCCAATGTGGAGTGAAAATATTTTGACTGGCAAATAGGTTGAAGCGTTGCGAATACGTTTGATCTAGATAAATACGGTTAACATATTGAAATACGTTTCAACGTATTCGCTAGTACGTTTGAACGTAATTGCGAGTTCTTTTGAGCGTACTTGCCACCCGTTCGAACGTTTCGCCAGTCTAAAAATATTTTTACTCCACATCGGCAGCTGCGCACTTCCATAGGTTGTTACATAACAGTGTTCCTTTGATTCGTTGTTGCTTTGTAATTAAGTTCTTCTGCACTGTCATGAGAGACGGGCTGTGTGGAATTATTGCTCCGTCATTGTGGCTATATATGATCAGTTTGTTGATCCTGGAAATAGTCGCGTGCGATACGAGTGCTGCGTAGTAACACTCTGCAAACGAACAGGTTGGTGACCCCTGCACTTAAATCGGGGTGTCGCTCTTGTGTGGAAATGATTGATGCGCCCTGATTGGCTGCCGACCATTCCAGGGTGTACGACGCCTACGGCCCAGAGTCAGCCGAGATAGGCTCCATCCAGCTCGCTCGCCGACCTCGAGAGAATGAGCGCGATGGAAGGATGCGTGAGTCTCCGTATATCCTAACCCGGTTTGATCCTCGACTGCTTCCCGGAGTTAACCCGTCGCTGCCAAATTGCCTGGCAGCGCGTCGGGAGCACTCACGGAGTCCGTCAAAGGTAGAAGAAGGTAGCCTCGGAAACACAAGCAGGCCTCGGCCGCCGGACAGTCGGACCCGCCAGGCCAGGAGCAGCGCCGCCAACGCGCTATTTGTGTACGAATGGTGACGGCGAAATAGAATGCGGTACAGGGCGTGCGTCACCCGACGACACGTTCCCCGACAGTGCCTCTTTGTAACCGGGTCGGACCCTTGTTGAGCTCGGGCATGGGACCTCGGAGGTTTAGCCATCGTCGAGCTAGCTAACAGGCGGAGTGGACAGCAACTTTCCCCCCTTTTACCCGCCGAGTTTTTCAACCTGGGCTACTGGCAATTATGTCGGATTGATTATATCCGCAAGTAGACGGCGTTTTATATGGTTGTCTCGGCCTGGCTTTGGATAATAGAAAAGGCCCGTAAATGTTTCGGGGCGCCGCGAAGCTAATCCGTTAGCCGCTCCAAGTTAGCTTCGCGTCCGTCGACCATCAATGAAGGAGTACAAAGTGGTAGTGCTGGGTAGCGGCGGCGTCGGTAAATCGGCGCTGACCGTCCAGTTCGTCACCGGGACATTCATCGAGAAGTACGACCCCACCATCGAGGACTTTTACAGGAAGGAGATCGAGGTGGACTCGTCGCCTTCCGTGCTGGAGATCCTGGACACGGCGGGCACCGAGCAATTCGCCTCCATGCGGGACTTGTACATTAAGAACGGACAGGGATTCATCCTGGTCTACAGCCTGGTTAACCAACAGTCTTTCCAGGTAAGAAAAAAATGATTTGTACGCTCTGTAGCTTCATTTTGAGTCAGACACAGTGAAACCCCTTTTATCGCGCAGAATGCGTTGCAGGCCCATTCGTGATGGGTGAAAACCAGCGAGATAGAGAGACCGTCAAACATGTAGAAGTAGACTGTCACGTAAAAAAAGCATCGCCAGTTACAGTCCTAACTGTAATATACTAATTATGCTCAAAGTCCCCCAACAAATAAAAAACATTATTGTGTTACTGTTTTTGGATGCAACCATTTTGTTTTTGACTGTGCAGCGAATCAGTAAATTGCAGAAGATACATTTTTGGATAAAATGACCACATGTGGAAAAAATATTCCAAATAGTTTTACCTTTCCCCACAAGCCCTAAGCACATTCAGGCTCTTTAAAATGTAATTTCATCTTTTAAAACACTTTTTTTAAGTAATCCTTAGTTCCTTTATTTAACTCCTACTGGGAGACCAGCGTATACCATCATTTCGATGTAACAAAAAGATGACAGCTCGCACGGTTGTCCAAATAAGAAACCAAGTGTGCATGCTTCATCTTTGTTTGCCACTGCTGTCTTAAGTTAACTGTAAAACTGACACACGAACCCACCCTTATTCATGTTTCTTTTTGACCCAGTAGCCTGCTTATTCAAGTTATTTTTTTCCAGATTCGAAAAAGAATATTTAATGGGAATAATAATTCTGCATCACTTAGTGTCCCACCTCTGCAGATAGTGAGGGTCCATGTATTTTGAAGCAAAAAATGTTCAATCATTTGATGGAACTTTGCTAGGGTAATGCTAGCATATAAGGCAAAATGTCACAGACTTGTGTGTGTGTGTGTGTGTGTGTGTGTGTGTTTTGGGACGGTCAGTCACACACAATTGCTGCTTTCTGCACAAATATAGTCCTGCTTGTTCTTCCTTTCTGCTGCTTTTTGTCATTTGTATCATACAAAATGTCCCCAATTCAAAATGTATTTCTTTCTACACCTCGAGGACATCCGACCAATGCGAGACCAAATTGTGCGAGTGAAGCGCTTCGAGAAGGTGCCGCTGATTCTTGTGGGCAACAAGGTGGACCTGGAGTCAGAGCGTGAGGTGGCGGGCTCGGACGGCCGCGCCCTGGCCCAGGAGTGGGGCTGCCCCTTCATTGAGACCTCAGCTAAGAGCAAGACCATGGTGGATGAGCTGTTCGCCGAGATCGTGCGTCAGATGAACTATTCCACGCTGCCTGAAAAGCAGGAGCAGTGCTGCACCGCCTGTGTGGTACAGTGAACAAGAGGTATGGATACTGTATTAGTAGAGGGTAATGCATACATATAAAGCTAACAGACACATGTGTGTGTGTGTGTGTGTGTGTGTGTGTGTTTTGGGACGGTCAGTCACACACAATTGCTGCTTTCTGCACAAATATAGTCCTGCTTGTTCTTCCTTTCTGCTGCTTTTTGTCATTTGTATCATACAAAATGTCCCCAATTCAAAATGTATTTCTTTCTACACCTCGAGGACATCCGACCAATGCGAGACCAAATTGTGCGAGTGAAGCGCTTCGAGAAGGTGCCGCTGATTCTTGTGGGCAACAAGGTGGACCTGGAGTCAGAGCGTGAGGTGGCGGGCTCGGACGGCCGCGCCCTGGCCCAGGAGTGGGGCTGCCCCTTCATTGAGACCTCAGCTAAGAGCAAGACCATGGTGGATGAGCTGTTCGCCGAGATCGTGCGTCAGATGAACTATTCCACGCTGCCTGAAAAGCAGGAGCAGTGCTGCACCGCCTGTGTGGTACAGTGAACAAGAGGTATGGATACTGTATTAGTCAATCCACTACAAAATGCAGTTTTTTGCTTACAAGCAAAATAAAGAAGTTTTGAATGACAGAGAAAAATATATATATTTTTGCAACAAAACAAGGATGAAAAATGTATTGAAGACTGAGGTCTGGACCGTACCGTGAGTCCCCTGGAACAACCCACCACTTGTTTTTTTACATAAAAGTATCTCCGCGCGGCTCTTATTTCACCCGACCGTAAGAGAGATGTCAGGCTGTGAAAGTTATATCGATGTCATAGTACTAGAGCATTTTTATAAATACAGTACATAGAGTATCAATACTGGTGCGTCCTTAATTTTTGGGTAACTGTGAACAATAAACTTGAGTGTATAAATTATTTGACTAGACTATTATTTGCGCTCCTCTCACTTGAACATAGTTCGTTGGCTCCAAGGTGCCGTAAGATGGCGCGATAGCGCCAAAGCAATACTTAATGAATGGGTTTGGTCAACATGGGAATGTGTGTCGGTTCACCGTATCTAAAAAAAAAAAAAATCCCCTTGATTATTATTATTATTTTAACAGATTAACAAAAATTGAAATGAGAGATGTGTGAAGGATGAGTGGGCAGTGACATTTAAGATGGATGTTTGTCGGGGGCGAGCCATAAACATTGCCGCTCGACAGCTCGAGCGACAGAGCGAGGCAGATGGTGGTACAAAGAGGAAAATGCCACATCCTGAATAAGAATGTATGTTCCATAACAGGAAGTTAGCATGTCATTGTTGCACAGCGCCAGCCATCTGTGTTCTGAAACCAAAACACACTTTTTTTTTAAACAGGAAATTGTATTAATTTATTCCCAACAGTTTATACTCATTTGGTAGCATTTCTTTTGGCTGCACTGCATCCAATTATATATATATGTGGATGTTGTAGTTTTTTTTTTGTTCTTTTATTGTCCAATCAAATTTTAGCCTCTGTGTCACAGTCTGACTGTAATCTGCCCCTGCGAATTTACAAACTGTAGCGTTGGCCGATTTAACATAAACCACATGAGCACTTGCACCGCTCCTCTTCTCTCGTACCTGTATCTGAATATAAGTCGCGTGACTGGTCAAACTATGGGGAAAAAAAGTGTGCCTTCTAGGAAGAGAAATATGTGAATCCATTTTGTTCACGCTTTATTAAAAATATGTGAATCAGCAACTACTTTGATTAAGATTTCTGTAGTCCTCAATGAAAGTACCCTGATTAGCTTGGTGTTTACCTGCTTTTACTTTGGAAAGCAATGCTTAACATTTTTCCTCGATTTTCTGACATGTCACAGACCAAACCAGAAACTGACCAGGATCCCTTTATATTTGAGGTATTTTCTTTTTCTGAGTAAAGAGTTAGAAAAAGGGATACAGGATAATTATCAGACCGCTAATTGTTGTCCTGATATTGGGGGGGGGGGTGACATCACCTGTCTCTGTGCGATAGTGCAGATTAGGCTCTGTTTCGTAATACATTTAAATTTGTATTGGTGTGTGAGCAAACATGATTTTTATGGTCTTGCTAAATGGCGGCTTTGGCAAGCAACCGTTGGTACTAAGGTGGTGTTGTGTTTCTTTGCAGATGCAGTGTTTGCCTGAATCAGAAGCAAGGGGGCGAGGGGTTCCCCCGACTGCACAACATGACCGCACTGCTAACTTTGAAGGCTTGCGAGCGTCTTAACATACGTACGTCTGGCAGCTGAGATGTCACTCCTATTTTTGATATCCCGACTGTCAGTGGGACATTTGGTTCTGTGCCGCCACTTGAAAAGCCTTGAAAGGGACACTGAGAGATTTGACACGGAGTCAACTACTCTTGAATTTCGCCCCCCCAATCCCCTTCCCCTCCTTCCTTTTAGTGAGAAATCATACCAGCCCCTCCGCCGCAAAGTGTAATAAACAACAAGAGTGTTTGTGAGATTGCAGCTCCTTTTTCAAGCTGCCCTAATCACCGTTCTATACTTTCTTATTATTCAAACTTGTATCACTATGGGAAGCCATTGGGGATTTATTATGTATCCTTGACATCCAGCTTAAAGTATGTGTACTAGTACACTCTCTGTCAACACTAGCAAGACAATTCAGTGCACGAGTGCTCTTTTTATAGTAGAAGACTTTTATGCTGAACTTGTTGTACTACTCAGCCTGACTAATAGGCACGCCTCACCCACTAGTAGGCTCCTGGACCCCACTCGTAACACCAAAATGTCCATGAATCATCCTACTAGTCAGGACAAAGGCCTTACTAGTACAAGCTGGACCGTAAGGATCCTTGAGTGCTTGTTCGATCTCATTGACATCCAGCTCAAGGTCCTTATCCTAGTACACGCTTCATCTTTGCAAGTAAGACAATTCAGCACACGCCTAGGGCGCACTCGTAGAACAATTGTGTGTTTGTAATGATTGTTTCTAGCCCTGTTTGAAATTTCTGCTGATTAGTATGACAATTTTGGTATACCAGTAGGACAACTACAAGTTAGTCGCGAAGAAAAACTGCACTCGTCAACATCTGCACACAACTTGTTCAATTCGTGAGGTGCCAGATGTTAACTGGTAGAATTTGAGCTAGGTAGGACAAGTACCGCGGGACACCACAAGTTAGTAGTGAAGCAAAACTGCACTAGTTGACATCTGCCAACTACTGGTACGACTAGTAGAGCACTAGATGTTAAGTTGTAAAATATGTGACCACTGGTTTCATTTGTCAACTGATGTGCAATTTTGCCTCACGGCTTACATGTAGTTGTCCTACTAGTAGTACCAAACTGGTCTTAACGAGTGAAGAAAAAGCGCAGTAGTACGTGGACCTCCAGATGGACTTCAAGGATATTGATTAAATGTTCAAATGGCATTCCGTAAAACTGTTTTTGCATCTATTTGATATCCTTAAAGGTCCAATTACTACTAGTATACTCGTTGTCCACAGGATGACTATTTGGTGCACTAGTAGAACAACTACTGCCTTTCATTGGGCCTAGTATTGTTTACAAGTATAACACAGTCATTAAATAGTGAGATTTGTGAACTCATACATGGTGCATAAACTGGATATCAAGGACATAGAAAAAATGCTCAAAATGGCTTTCCATACGTCACAATTTTTTGGAGTTTGAAGTATTTCATCTTCTGACATTTTTGAATTTTAAGCATGCACACTTAAGTTGCGCTTCCTGTATCATTTTATTTTTATTTTTTTAGTTTGAGGAAATGTTGACTCTGGCAGGATGTTCAACTTTATTGAACTGACTCCTCTTTTTTTTCCAGTAAAGTCCATCGTTAAAACTTCAAATCCACATGTTCAAAATTGAAAAGGTTTAATGCAATCCTTTTGAGTTGCTAAAACGAGCCACGTTTTGAACGAATTCTACGCAGCCTCAGATACACGAGCGCATGGATCACATGGACGCCTGTCTTCGTGCGCTTTTCTCCTGACGTCTTAGCGGCGGGGGAAGGATTGTGCAAGGACCAAAGCGAGCATGCACCTCCACATGCACATTTTGACTTTTTTTCATTTCAACTTGGCCATTTGTTGTCGTTCAGTAACTCCAGCTGTGTGTTAAGCGGATTTAACATGGCTTTCTGTTTCGTTTTTTTTTTTTTTTTTTTTTTTTTAATAGTATCATATTTATTAAAAACTAACAATGTGAGTAGCCAGTTTTAAACAGTTAATTTTATACTAGTTTTCTGCTTTGGTGACATCCGGCTACAAAGGTATATATTGTGGGGTATTTTTTGTTTGTTTTGGTTTTATATTAAGATGAGAATTTAACAGAGCCTTAAAATAATTTCTGGTGCATCCTGGTGTCTTGTTCTTCTTTCGCTAGCAGACATCCTCATTTTTTTCTGCAGCTCATTGTCACACTGACATTGGCAGTGAAAATATTCGCCAACGCAAAACAGCAACGTGTTGACCTCTTGTTTGGCACATCAACCTCACATTCAAGGTTCTGGGTTTGAATCTCGGCTCACACCTTCCTTCCCACGGTGTTTGTCCTTATAAATAAGACAACTCGGCGCTGCAGCGTCAGTAACTACTCAGGGTGTCACTAGTATCCGTATAAAGGATATTGAATATCAGGTCAGTGTACGAGTACACTATCATCATGAGCAGGGCAATTTTGTATTGCAAGTAGGATAACTACATTTTACTAGTGATACAAAACAACCTGTTGACATCTGTGTGCTTAGAGAACTACTGTACTGGTGAAGAGCCAGATGTTAACTAGAATTCGGAGTGTGAGGCTACTAGTACGTGACATCCTACTGGTTGGGCCAAGTAGTGTTTGTTACGTGTGCATCTCAGTCGTTTACAAGGTAAATTATTTTCTAGTAAGCCAAGAGAACCATTAGTAGTCAAAATTACGCTTTACACAGATCTGATCAGGTGAGCAGATATTTAGCATTTTATTGGTTTTGATCAATTCCACAAATGATTAATGAAGTCTTTGATCAGATCCACAAGTTATTTTATTTTTCGGTGACCGGCTCCAAAATCTTGAATGTATAAAACCTAGCGGGAAAAATATTACTATTAAAATAGTATTTATACTAGTGTGATCTAGTTTTTCTACTGGTGTGCTGAATTGCATTACTTGTCAGGACACAGCATACATTGTCCTGGGGATAAGGATAGCAAATAAATGCTCCAACGGCTTGTAAAGCATTTAATTTGTACCTTTGACAGGCAGCCTACTTGTGTGTGACACAACCGAATGGATAGCAAATTATTCGAAAACGTCTTGACCATTTTTATTCTATATCCGTGACGGAGGCTATGAGAAATCCTACTAATTTGGCCTAGTGGTGTTACTCGTGCAAAACAGTAGCTGACTAGTCAGATGTAATTAAGTACTTGTTGGACAAAATTGGCACGAGTGGAAAAATATTGTCCTCATCAGCACTGAAATTGGCGTCCGCTTCATTTTCAAAACGTTGCAATTTAGCCTCCAACCATTGGAGGCAGCACATTATTTTAAATTAGGTTTAGACGTCACTAATGATTCCGGAAGTGGTTGTCAGATGTACGCAGTGAGATGACTTCTGCTTCGGTGAATCAGTTTGAGCCAAAAGGCAGAAAAAAAACGTGTCGGAACGACCAAATTCGCGTGAGCTACGATGAAGACTGTGTTTGTTACCGTTGGTACTACAAGCTTTGACGACCTCATCGAGGAAATCACGTCCGCCGAGGCTCTAAAGGTGATTTCACGGGGCGCCTGTAGGCATAAGAGCCATTTATTACTGACGTATTTGCATTTACAGGACGAATCAAGTATAAGTACTTGTACTCTGTACTTAACGAGAAGTACAGATACTTGTGTCGAAAATACTCTGTTAAAATGAAGTACTGATTCAACTCGGTAGTAATTTTTTAAGCGCTTGGTACTACCGTGAAATTGTCCCCCCGCCCCTTTCATTTATTTAAATGCATTATCTGTTTTGATAATTTGGTGCAATAAAAGAGAAACTGCATACAAAATTGTTTCCCTTGAAGAAAGTCACGAGTGGACAAAGCTCATTTCTGACAGTGTTATTAAGCCGGACTGAATTGACGACAGGCTCTGCATGATGAAAAAAAAAACCAACATAAAAATGCTAAAATAGCTAATTATACCGACTAAAAATACACCTTGTATATATTTTTTTTCAAGTTAGACAAAGAATGTTTAATGCCAGATGCTGCCACAAGACAATATATTCCCCATTAATTGTGAATAGTAAATCTGTTGTGTCATTGTTAATGTTCCCCAGTTTACATTCCTCCAGGGAACGGCTTTTTTTTGTTTAGTTTTTTTTACCTTATGACTACGAGTGAAAAAAGTACAGAGCCTATTTGGACAAACTCAGGAGTAGAAAGGACAGGGACTGGTTTTTGGTTACTAACTTCATCCAGAACAATGCAATTGGATAGACAGAAGCCTTGCCACAAATAGCACAAAGTACACAGCGATTGACTATAGATGCCACAAGATAATGCCAAGACTGTAGTTTTGTATTAGACATGGCTTTGGTGAATTAATGAATGATACCAAATATGTTGTATTTTTTATTCCAATTGAATAAGCCAGTGGTTCTTTTTTTGCGACCAGGCATTAAAGTACCGCGGCTATGAGCGTTTGGTTCTCCAAGTGGGAAGAGGATCGGTTCTCCCAGATCCACAGAACTTTCCGCATGTCACCTTGGAAGTTTTTCGCTTCAAGGACTCCATAGCCAAGGACATGGAACAAGCAGACCTCATCATCAGCCATGCGGGCAAGTACAAATCTTACCTTGTCATGTCAATTACGTGTGACAAAAATGCCAAAATGTCATAAGGTGGGCAAGTTTAGGCACCTGACACTCCAACAGAGTGTGTGTGTGTGTGTGTGTGTGTGTGTGTGTGTGCGCGCGCGCGTGCGCGTGTGCGTATACATACGTACAGTATGTTATAAACAGCGTACATGTCGCCATTGGTAGTTTACATTTTGTATAGTGACCGTGAGAAAACATGACCCAAGGAGTGAATGGCGAATGCCATGTAAAAAAATAAAAAAATCTACTGATGTTCGATTCAAACCATGTAATCAGTCAATGTCGCTCGCGGACTGTTTCTTCGTTGTATATTTGAAAGTCAATTATTTATTTTTCAGTCTTGTTTTCATGAATTTTTTTTGAGATGTCACAAAAGCAAAAAATATTGATAGAAATAGGTCAGCTGTTTTTGGTGAAGTCAACCCACTACTGCTGATTACTGAAAAACGGAAAATACTAAAAACAAACTTTTGGGGGTGAAAGACAAGCGTCTACTCTTTGTTTCGGTACGGTCGGTCCTGACATTGTTGCAGAGAACAAGATTCTGTGCCTCTTGAAAGGTCAGAAATGCTCTAAAACGGCTGGCAATATGAGGGACTCTCACTTCACAGTTTATTCCCATCAATTCTTCCAAGAAGGGTACCAACTTGGAAAACGACTCCCTCAGGCTCCATTTTCAACTTTTCAGACATGCCCAGTAATCCACATGTCCATGCTTAGTCCTGTATTTTTTTTTTACGATCACGGTCCATTAAAAGATGTTGAGAAGACATGCGAAGTGAAAACGGGAATTTGCTGTTGGGCCCGCAGACACGCTGAGGAATGCAGATCTTGTTTCTCTCAGGGGCCGGAAGCTGCTTGGAGGCACTGGGTGCCGGCAAAGCCCTGCTGGTGGTGGTCAATGACAAGCTGATGGACAACCACCAGCTGGAACTGGCCAGACAGCTGCACACGGACTCACATTTGCTCTACTGCACTTGCCCGTATGTAACACAGACCTGGGTAGGGGTTCTCAAACTTCTTTGGGTCCAGGAAAAAAAAAAAATTCCAAGCACACATTACTGCGAATTAAACACCACGTGTAAGCATAAATCAGGGAGTTCTAAACTTTTTTACATTGAGGGACATTAACAGAAAAATGGAAGCACTAATGCTGAGGGAAAAAAAAGTTCCATATCTCTTTATAACGTGATAAATTTTCAGTTTAACATGATACGTTATCACATGCTTGTGGATATTCTTACTCATCCATAGTCAGTTTTCAGGAAATTGAATCGATTGCACCAGGACTGCTCTGGATATCTCTGAAGACGTTTCACCTTCCATCCATGACAAAAACCGAAAACACAGCCCCCCTTGACCGCAGAGGTAGCTCTACTCCACCAGGACTTGTTGATTCACAGAGGCCCCTCTGCAAGGAATCTTAATGACAGTTATTTTGCAAGAATGATACCATTCGGGTCGGTGGGGTCTGCCTCCAGCTTGGAGCATAAATAGGTCAGGTTTACCACGCCAACTCAGGCTGGTCAGTCCCAAACAAGCCGTGCTGCATGAACTCATGAAGCTTTCTCAAATGAGAGGCCAAACGTCTTCCAAGGCACCCAGAGCAGTCCAGTTGCGATGGATTCAGTGCGCTAAGAAAGATCCATACTTTATTCACATTAACTTATGCTAAGCTTGACTTCTGAATTCATCTAAACAAATCAAGAGCAATTTGTTCAAGCAAGAATGGAAAAGAGTTCCACCTACAAGCAAAAGGGGATGTAACACAATGGTAAACATGACCCTGTCCCAGTATTCTTGAAATGTGTTGCAGCCATAAAATTCAAAGTTGATTCATATTTGCTCAAAACAAAGTTTATCCGTTTGAACATTGAATATATTGTCTTTGTCGTCTATTTCATTGAATATACGTTGAGCCTGATTTGCTAGTCATTGAAGTCTCTACTGTTTAACACAACATCCTTCCTTCATTGGAAATAGGTTTTGTTAGTGTGGATCTATTTTATTGATTTAATTGTATTTTTTTTTTACCTATCCCGCGTTAGTCCCAGCATTCTTCACCCCGTCTGCATAATTATTTATGACAAATCATTTTGCGGACCCCGAGTTTGAGAACCCCAGCACGGCAATATATAAGTTATGAAATTTAGTGAGAGCCCGCCCTTGTTTGTTCTCCTCTCTCAGAACACTGACCGAAACCCTGAGGAGCATGGACCTTTCTGTCCTTCAGCCTTTTGTGCCGGGTCAGCCAAAAAAGTTTGCAAACTTTATGGACAAAGCGCTTGGACTCCAGTGAACAGGATTTATTTTGAAAAATGAACTTCCCCCCCCCCCTCCCCCACAGAGGGTTTTCTCTCTGCCGTTCATCACCACCCTAATGTCACCTAATAACCACCCATGACATGATCAGCTAGGTTGGGTGAAGATCAAGTGCCACTTTCAAGTGACAGCAGAGCTACATTGCATTGTTTGAATGTTATAATGCAAAAACAGTCAAATCCCCAACGGGTGCCTTCGTATCACGTCAAAGTCAAAAGGTTAGCAGAGCTGCATTGAGTTTTGATCGATGCACACATGAGCCTTAGCTGCCAGTGTTACGTTGTGATAAGCGCAGCATCCTCAATTGCTTGGTGAAGTTGTTCCTCGGCTATTTTGACAAAAACATGCCACAGATATATTATGAGTACACATGCGAAGTGTTTTTAATTGTGACTAAAGTAATATGCAATATGTCTCCTTTTAACAACATGAAGTTGAATTATGTGTACTCAGTAGTGATAAACTAGTTTTTTGTTTTTATTTTTTTAATAAATCTGGTACTCCATCATGTGTATGTCGGCCGTAGTGCACGCTATCAAAGTCATTTTAGGCTGGTAGGTTTTGTGGACATCCCTCCAATAAAGCCAGTGAAGCATCATGTTCATTTCTCACTTTCTCTCCTTTGTCAGCATGTAAAAATCCATATGCAGTCAACCCTTGTTTAAGAATCCCCGATATACTGTATATCATAATTTTAAAAAAAAATGGTTTTACTATCCCAAAGCCCGTTAAACATTTCGGCTTATCAAAACACAATTTTTATAGTATTGGTTAGCATCTGTTCTTCCTCTCTTCCAATCAAAAAAATGCGAGACTATTGTATAACATCACTTTGAGGAAACAAAAAGAGGTGAGGCATGCTTGCTTCCAATTGAAACTTACTGTCAAACTGATACATAACATTAAAGACAATTAAACATTACCCATATCGTGTTGTCTAACAAGTTTGCTAGTATAACACAAATATAATGGGAAAATCCATAGATGGTCTAATAGAAATTAGCATGGTACTGTCATCATAAACCTCCAAACACCTGCTACTACGGTATAACACGTATCTGCAACACATGCGACCAAGGAAAATTAAACATTGTTTAAACCCCAAAATGACAATCCAAAAAAACCATATCACTGTAACCAACATCTACTAGGTTAATGCTAATAGTGTGAAATGCCACAGACAGGCTAACATAAGTTAGCATCAATATTGCTGTCATTATAAACCTTAAAACAACTGTTACTAAACACACAACGCATACAAACAGGGCATACAGCAAAACTCACGAGCATGAATTCTCGAATATTAGTGCAGCTTGGTAGGGGACCTTCTCTGCCTCTTCTTTTTGCTCTTAACTAGGCTTCATCTCTTCCAGTTTAGCTCAGTGCTGCCCGGCATGTTGTGTTACAGTGTTGTACTACATTGAGGGCGTGCAACTCCAAATTTTGGCTGTACAGTTTCTATTATGAAAAAAAAAAGGGAGTCAACAAAAAGATCCACAATTCAGGGCGGGTTCACAGCATTTATATTTTAGTTTCATGAAAACGTCCTTACAACCTGCAAGCACAATAAATATGCTGTTGTGATGATCGTAGTGGGACAAATGTGTAACACACAGGCAGGTTGTACACTATTTACACTGTAACCTGATCACCAAGTCAAGGTTACACACACACACTTTCACACGCAGACGCATACACAATTCTATTAGCTCGAAGTTCACACCTGTTGGTCGCCAATAAACGGAGGCTTGACCTAATCTTTCCAACTACTGTAAGGAATTTCAAACAGCAAAAAAAAAACAGTCTTAACGCACCCCGCGCAGCAGGATAATCACTCTGGATAGTTCATTTAGAATTTAGAACCATCCGACAGTCTGGCCTTTGTTTACTTTGATGAGAAGGAGAGGATGCACGCCCAATATTGAACATGCTTACACAATTGTCAAGCCCGACCGTTTTTCTGAGCAGATCTGGGAGGAAAAAAAATTGCCGAGCACACGCCACACCACAGGATAATCACGCACGATAATCTTAAGGATAAATCCCATTACCGGGCCTTTGCTGAAGTTGATCACAAGCGTGATCCTTAAATTTGACTTGGTTGTTGGTACGAATGTACCCAGCTGAATTGGCTCAATTCTGTTTCACTATCACAGGGTCTGAAAGATATGCTGAAAGATATATCGTAAATATGGAACAGGTTTAACATTTATGATAGTTCAGCCCTGCCTGTTTTCTGAGAGCTACTTTATTTGGGGAAAAATACAACACTGAACAGACCCCACACCACATGCTAATCGCTCAGCATCGTCTTTCAGAGACCTCTGATAATCGGCCCTGTGCTGACCTTGTTCACAAGGAGGCAAAAATGCTCAAATTTCCCCTACTTGTTGCTTTCATTGAGCTATTTCCAACTCTCTCAATTCAGCACAGAGGATAATAGAATTAAGCATTTGAATCCGCCACGCAGACGGTTCCGAACTGATTGTTAGCTATCTGCTTGTTCAGACCGGTTCTGCCAGCCTCTTCAATAGGATCCACATGATGTTTGTGCAAAGCCGCAAGTAATTTAATAAAGGTGGACACTCACTCTTTCTTGCTCTCTCACTGTCATGTGTGACTGCAATTTTTTCCCCCTCCCTTCCATTGAGCTTCTTTTGCCACTTTGCATTGCTACTAAACAAACAGAGAGTTGGTCGTAATAAGTCACTCAATGTGCCAGGAGCTCTACTGTAATGTTATTAATAATGGGATTTTTTTTCTTTCTTTGTTTTTTAAGTTTTGCATCAACACTTCCTCTTATCATCCTGCAGGTTCTTTCTTTCAGTTCTACTTCTGCCAGAGATGAGATTGTATCGTTTTAGGAGAATTTTAAAACGGGCACATCATAGAAAATTGTACTTAGGCAGAGGAGTAGAATCTGTCCTTTTACCGGAGTCGGTAACTAATTTTGCCACCTCTGAGGTCCTGTTATTAAGACTCCTGAGAACTGTTTTTTAAATAGTGTAAGAAGGAAAAAAATGCATAGTATGACCCCTTTAAGTTAAAATTGACAACATGGATACGCTTGAGGTCAGCGGGGATGCCGTGACTCCTGTTTGTGTCAACGTGTGAAAACAACCCGATTTAAAACTGTTACGCCGAGCGCTTTAAGAACAATCCTCCTATTCATCACAAGAGAACTGGACTGTGGAAGGCCATGGAAAGAGTCACAACTGAATCAGTCCAAAAGGAACTTTAACAAACAACTTCAGAGATACAGTACACTACTCACAAAAAGTTGGAGGTAGTCGGATTTGCGGTCAAATTTCAGGATGAAAAATGTAGCACTAAAAACCTTGTGAAAAGTTTAGAATTTCTAAGCTTTCAACGTTTCAATATTTTTTGTACAACTTGCTCTTTTACAAGAAATGGAATGACGAAATTGACAACAGGTCTCTGTTGCATCGCTTCAACTTCAAATACGAGTTAGAATCAGGAAAATTAGTGCTTGATTCTTAGCTCAAATCTCAGTGGTTTAGATTTATCTAGCAGATTTTTTGTTATTTTCTGTCTGCTGTGGTCAAAGTTACCCCAAATTAAGTTTGGAGAGTGTTGGTCTTCCTTGGGGCTCTCCCTAAGGAGAACCGTTTTGTCCATATGAGGTACCCAAAAGTTTGTCAACCATCACAATGCTGTTTTTGTACAAACGTGCTTAGATTTTCATTACTGCACAGCAAACACAGTATACGCTCTACTCCCTCATCACTAATATAGAGATTTCATCGAGTTAACTAAAAAGTCCCCTCCAAATCCCAACATCACGACAAGGAAGTTAGGAATGACTCAATGATTCCTGAATCATTCACTCATTCCTTTGCCCTAGTCACTAATTCATAATACAGAGAGTTTTATATTACAGATCCACAGATTTTGTTTCATGGCAGTATTTAAATGCACGTGTAAGCGTTTAAAAGCCCTTCCGTGGCAAAAAGGCAGCTTAACCAATCCAATCAAAGACTTAGTTGTTCACATGCATCCATGTTTGTCTCATCAAGACAAACGGAGACAAACGTGCATGTTTCATGTTGTGGATTGTTGTAAGAATGTCATATTTAAAATAACTATGAGTCTTAATGTGCACAGTCTCAAATGTTATTGCTTTATTCTTGAATTGTCACACAATACTGATAGTGATGTGTGTCCAAAACAAACAATAAGAAACAAAAGTCTCGTTTCTCTATTAATTCTCAATTATTATTATTAATTTTGTTTGTTTGTTTGTAATAACAAGCTTGGTGTCCCAAGTAGAGGTCATGTTGTTATGCCCTGGCTCCTTTTGTACAGTTTTTTGCAGTTGGCATTTTAGGACCTTATCTTCCGCCCTCCGTCTGTCAAACCCGCCCCTACTCAGCTGTGATTGGTCACATTGACATCGAATCGCCAGGTCGCCCGCCCTCTTCTTTCTGTGATTGGCCACGCTGTTGCCAGAGCCGCTGTTCTTCCGCCTCTTTGTCTTATTATTTCTAGCGAACATTTAAAAAAAAACAGACGACAATTCATTAAAGACACACATATTAGAAAACCAAGCAAAATCACCAAGGATAAAAAAAACAAAACAATCCAATAAATCATAATAAAAAACGCAAATCTCGATCGGTCCCCATTCGCTGTGATTGGCCAAGGTGACATCGCAAACGTCAGATCGCCCGCCCTTCCTTCATCCTGATTGGCTGACCCGTCTCCAGCTCCCCCATCATTCCCTCCCCTCCTTAGTTGTGATTGGCCACACTGTTACTGTAGCTGTCAGTTCTCACGTTGGCAGCTTTCACCAAGCTCCGTCGTCACTTGTCTGCCGGGGCAGCAGAACACCGTACAACACGGCTTCTGGTTCTCAGCTCCTCCGGTCCTCCTCCAACTCCTCCTCCGCCTTTTGTTACAAGCAGCACCCGGCGGGGGACCCATAAGACATCGCCGCGTCCATGTAATTTGCACACTGGGCTGGAAAATGATCATCTGCACGAATAAAATGGAGTATCCTCTCAGAAGCCAGTGCCAGAGAGTCCAGAAACAGGTAGGCGAAGGTGGCTAAGTTACGGGAGCGCCTAACGGCTAAACACCATAGCGGAAATTCATTCATTTTGCTCCGAGGCTTTAAAAACATTCTCTTACATTTTATATCAAATTTCATTTCATTTTATTGCACCGCCTTCTACTTAACCGAAATTTTGTCAACTCGCTTTCGGAAATTTTGGCCTGGTAACTTTAACGTAACATACTGATGAAACAAATATATACATACTGTATATCATTAACCTCATTAAAACTTTCTGTCGGTGATGAATTATTTATACATATAAAGCCACATAGTTTTTGAATATCCATCAAACAATTTAGCGAGTGGTTCCTTTACAGTATAAAGCCACATTCTCGTCACTCTTATTAATACATGTCGTGTTTATGTGTCTTAATTGTATACACTTAGTTTGCATTTGATTTATTTATTATAGTTTGTCGGTAAATTGACATTTGTGTGACAAAAGACACCTTTGAGTTTGATTGTGTGTTGAAATGGGTGAAGTATACAAGCTTCACAGAAGGTGGGAGGTGACGTCAGTGCGAGAAGATTTGGGTAGAAAAGTGTCAAGTGAAGACGTGCAGTGCAGTCGGCAGCCACAGCAAAATATCGACAGTTTAGCATTTTTTTATCCAAATCGATTGTGTTGCCCTGCACCACTTGTTTTACGTTGTTTTTGCAGCTCAACAAGGACTGCCAATCAAACTTGTTTTTCTCCTGTGCCGCTGCTGTTTGCTTTGCAACCGACACGGGGGCGCTGTCTCAAGTAGTCCAAAAAAAGAGGAGAGACGTGTTTGCCGCAGATGAAATGGAGCAAAACAGGCAGGAGGAATGTGAGAGCATTGAAGGATTTGCTGGAGCAAGGCTACTCGTTCCCATCAAACGTTTTTCGAGCACAGAAGGCGAATCTAAAGTAATGAATGCCAAATCCATTTTTTTTAAACGAGTGAAATCCACATTTACAAGATTCAATCCCTCATTTGCAGTTTTTTTCTTCATTACTCTGTAGCACAGAGGTTTGTTTGTCTTGCTCCTTCCCAAGGGTCCTGTTCTTCTTCTATGGGAAGCATTTGACCATTTTTTTTCAACATCTTTGATACATAGTGTAAGATCCATGCACTGGTATGCTCTTTGTCACTAGAAAGACAATTCAGTGCACAAGTTGTCTTGCTGCATTTGTTTTTCCGCTGCTAGTGCTACTGTTGGTCCACTAAAACACAAACCTTTCCAGTAAATTGCTTTGCTACACTAGTAACACTATGAGGCTCAAGTAGTCCTTTCCAAAGATATGGAATAAATGCTCAAACGTATTTCCTAAATCCTTGATATCCAGCTGAAGGTCCATAGATTAATGTGCTCTTTGTCCTCATTGTAAAGAATAACAATTCAGCCCATCAGTAGGACAACTACATGCCACTAGTGAGGCAAAACTGCCCGAGGTGAAATCAACACGCTGCCAGCTAGATGTTAACTCGTTTAATTTTATGTTGCCACTTGTCAGGATGTGGGATTGATGCTCATAAAGCTTTTCATAAATTAAATATCCCTGATATCCAGCTCGAGGTCAATGTAGTAGTACTCCTTGTCCTCTCTAGTAAAAGAATTCATCATCGAACAAGTCGAATGAGTGAGTCTAACTAGTAAAAACATTTTCCACTACTGTACCACGTTTCTGCATACTAGCAAGACATCTTTGTAGTTCTAACAACTCAGCAAAACTGCTCTGGTTGACATCTGTTTGCTACTAGCACTACTCTTGACGCATGAGATGATAGCTAGAAGAATTTGACGTCACTAGTAGTACTTCAGGCATTCAGATGACGACAACAGGCACAGTTTAGGAACATGAACTGTAGCTGTGCACTAGTAGGACAGAAATGGCGCTTATCATGAAAAAAAATATGTTACCAGTAAGAAATAATGCACTGAATTGCCTTGCAGTAGTGACAACAAAAGAGAGTACTCGTGCTCATAATTTTCAAGGAGACTGGATAAATGCTTCAACGGCTTCATGGAAAGGCCAAATCCACTTTTTTTTTTTTTTTTTAATGAATGAAATTCACATTTCGAGGCTTCAATCAGTCTTGAAGGTTTTTTTTTCTTCACCCTGGAGCGCAGTTTTTTTGTCTTCTCCTCCTGCTTCTTTCCTCTTCTCTACACCCTTCTTCCTTCCATCTTCTTCTTTCTTCCCCCTTCTTTCCTTCTTCTACTTCTACTTCTCCTCCTCCTCTTTGTTTCCGTCCTGCGGCCTATTTGGCTGGTTTTGCGCCACCACCGCCAACCTCAGTTCAGGTTGCATGGCCAAAAGCAGCCCATGTGTTTCCGGATGAATTTATGCCCAGCCCACCGCGTGATTTGGACGCAATTGGCATGCGGATTGAATGTCCTGCTCCTGTATCTGTGACTCACAAAAACACACACACACGACTCAAGATGTCACATGTACGCCCCGAGAAGCCATCTTGTTTGCTTTCTTTTGTGCGTTCATCACGCCTGTCATACTCGTCGTCTTTGTCTCCTTTGACTCCCAATGATGTTTTTCACCATTCCCGCGTGGGAACAGGAAGAAGCTCCCCGATCAATAAACAAAACAAGCTCGCTGTTCTTTCCTTCGTTTTCGACTGTCAGTTGATGCCCTTGATCTTTTTTCTGCAAATTGTTTTTCCTCACAACATACGCCAATCCTGCAAAATCTGTCTATCAGATTGCGGAATCATGACAGCGAGTTCTTCTCATTTTATGGTGCTATACATGGCTCTTTAAGCCTACTAGTGCACTATGAAATTCACATCATGAAATCAAAAAGATAATTAATCGACGAATCGATTCTGAAAAACAACTGTTGGTTGCAGCCATTGCTGTGCTGTGGTTTGCGCTCTTTGTGTTTACTATAGTTGCTGTCGCATTATGTGCACAAACGCCTTGGCAGTCATGCCCTCCTCCATCTCGCTGTTTACTGCACTGAACAAAAATGTGCTTTGTAATAGCTCCCATCGTCTCCGAAATGATGATTTATTCCTTTTAGCGTTATCTGCCCACATGCATCGTGTTTTTTTTCTTCTCCTTTTCATGTGGGTGCTTATTTTTTTCCTTTTTTTTTTTTTTGGCATGCGAGTGTACAATAAAGGTGTGTGTCTGTCCTTCTCAAGAGTGCTGTTGTCGGCATCTTGTTTGTTTTCAGCCAATAGATAGGAAGCATCTTTGTGTGTCTGTCTGGACAAGAAAAAGGCTGAGAGAGATTTCAAAGGCATTTATGTAAAAAAAAAAAATTATTATAGGTGCTTACCTGTTCCAACATCATCTTGAGATGAAAAGAAAGCATTACACAGTTATACAATTAAGAAGTCAAGAGTGCTTGCTTCAATTAAAAAACAAATCACAAAAATAAAAATGTGTTTCTTCGTGATTCCATTTTTTAGTGATCAGTGCTAGAATGTGGCTTGGCTTCACCCAAAACACCTAGTTTGTCCCCCCCCCCCCAAAAATGCAGAAAACAAGCTTTTTGGGAAAATATTTTATGCACAACAGTGACTTTTATGCTCATACTTTTTGCTGTAGTGACGCCTCAAGCATCTTTCGATAAAATACCAAGAGCAAAGAAAATGTGCTTTTGATGGCAAAATAATATATGATCAATGAATCACCAGTGTAACAATTTTACATTTGACACACTGAACTATTTAGTTATAGTACTTACTGTGTGCGTGCGCATCGTGCGCGTGTGTATGTTCATACAGTTACGCTTCTCCGCATGAATTTAAATACTCTCCATCATCTTTGCTCTTTTTAGTAGATTTCACACGTCAAACACTTTGATCAATCACAACCTGCTTGTAACGGTCGGATTTCCACAGAGCGTCCATATTGTTTTGATACATGTTGACCTCATCCAAGGAGACCCAATGCTGCTATCTGCTGGCCTTAGTTTTTAAAGTGTGTGTGTGTGTGTGTGTGTGTGTGTGTGTGTGTGTGTGTGTGTGTGTGTGTGTGTGTGTGTGTGTGTGTGTGTGTGTTAACTTTCCCAACTTAATGATCAAACCAGAGTGGGCCAAGACTTTTCCCCGCCCATTCCCATTAAGAAAATAGTTGACGTCAATTGCTGGTCGCCGGCGCTCGACGTTGTGATTCACATTGACGATATTTCTCATCAACGGCGCTCAAAAAGGGAAGCGCATGCTGCCTGGCATGTTGTGGCACAAGGTGGTACTACACTGAATGCTCGCAACTGTAAATTCAAGCTTTCCTGTATATTGTAAAAAAGAAAAACACACACACACACACACACACACACGCTTAAATAATAATAAATAATTTTTAAAAATCTGCGATTGAGCAGGGATTCACCAAATCTTCATCACAACTATTGGTTCCTCTCTGGATACACAATACAGTGATTTAAACATATGAGGAAGGAAATGATTCATGATTCATTCTGCCCTATGTCTTCCCGTGAAAGGCGGCTTGAAGTTTCGCTTTCACGTAAAGCGAGACTTTTGCCAGCCTCAGCTGTGGCTCGACTTCCCCTCAGACACACTTGAATTGGGAAATGACATCACAAATGTCCTCATCGTTTTCCCTACGAGACAGTCATGATGGCAAAATGTATTGCCCAAGTCACACATTTGAAAAAAAAAAAACTTCACAGATAACGCCTGCCATATCACCGTTTTTTAGTGCTGCCTTTGTTACACTTCAAATTACTGTATATTTTACTTTTACCTCAGTATCAAAAATTAATTTTGTTGTATTCTAGTAGGCTTTTTTTTTTTTTTAATGCCTCCAACTACGGGAGACACACTCTGATAATTCAATATCTAGTGTGTACTTGTAGTTCAATACAAACTGTCGAGTAATTTTGCTCCCCTGTTGTTTTGTTTGATCAGGCGATGGTGAGCAAGGAAAAGGAGCGCGCCTCTCGGGTGCTGATGAAGTCGGCGCTAGGCCGCGGCAGCGTGGACGCCGTGTCGCAGCAGATGGCGTCGCACCCGCAGTACCTGGAGAGCTTCCTGCGAGCGCAGCACTACATCCTGCACATGGACGGACCTCTGCCGCTGCCCTGTCGCCATTACATCGCCATCATGGTGCGTCAACGGCCTGTTTTTCCTGTTTTGGCCCATTTTCCTTTGAGAAATAATGGTGTGGATTTTCCAGCAAATAATGAAGAAACTATGTTTGTGATGTGTTTTTAAATCAAGAAAATAGCACTCTATAATATTGTTCTTGATAAAACCATACAGTGACGCCATCATTAAATACATCGGAAAGAATTATACACGCTACTCCTTCTGGTGTGTGCATCTTGGCCACAGGGGGCAGTATAATACAGGCAAACGGATATAAAGTACAGAGCCGGTCAGTCCCCAGCAAGCCACAGTAATCTTAGTTGTTCTTCAGAGAGGATGAAGAATATATGCCAGTAACTATGTTGTCTGTCTACATGTGTTCATGCCATATTTGTGTTCATGTTGAAATATTCGTTGCTTCGTGCACCTCAACATACATGCAAACCGTGCGCCTGTGTTTTTAGCCTTGCTTTTTAGCATTGAGCTAAATGGACTTCACCAAGTTATGCGGTTGTTTAGATACACCATGCGTAATTATGTTGTTTTTTTAATTTGTTTGACGGTTAAACTTTAACTAGGTGTGGCAAAAAATGTCTTGAAGCCTCCTTTTAGAAAGAATAGTTTACTATCTGCCTAACTGCAGCTTCTTTTCAAGTCACTTGCGTTCACTGCCACCATACAACAATTTTTTGTTTTGCAACTTTTTCAAAGCATTCATTCATTCGTTGATTCAATGAATGCAAAGCAAAAGATAAAAATCCACAAGAATAGATTGTATTGAAATTCACTGATGACTTTCTTCCCTTATTTAAACTTTGACTTTAACATCAAATCATGACTTTATTTCGGGGGGGGGGGGGGAATTCATTCCGGTAAGATGATCATTTCTATCCCGACAAAATACGTCTTTTTTCTCTTCTTGAAACAGTACAACTTGATTCTCATAACATCACAACTTCTTTCAAAAATATGAATTAATTTCTTTTTTTTCCTCAAAAATAGGCAACTTCCCATCCCTTTATCCAGAACCCCGACATTATTTCAAATTGACACTGCAAAAAATGCATAAACATAAATGACAGACTATGCGTATGATTCCTCGGCTCCGTCTGGAACATGTTACAAAACAGGCAAAATAGTTGATTGTTTTCAAATAAAAGAAGATATTTGCAAATGTGTTACTTTGAAAAAACAAAACAAAATGCAAAGCTAATCAGTTAGCCTTAATGGAAGACTATAGAAAGCGGAGAATTTATCACTGGAGAACAGCTGAAATTGATTTGGACTATTTGAAGTGAACACGTTTGAGCTTTTCTTGCTTTTCTCAGGCGGCGGCGCGCCACCACTGCAACTATCTGGTCTACCTGCACTCGGCCCAGTTCCTGAGGCTGGGCGGTGACCCCCTGTGGCTGCAGGGCTTGGAGGCGGCGCCTCCGCGTCTGCGCCTGCTCGACCACATCAACAAAGTGCTGGCTCACCAGCCCTGGCTTGCCGCCTGCTCGCACATCAAGGTAGGAGAGAAAAAAAACCACATTCACCTTTACGCAAGGGCGAGCTTCATTGTTGCTGTCGCTGATTTTTCAGCGAGCGTTTTTGAAAGGTTTTATTTTGTATCTCATATCAAAAAAAGTTTTAGGGGTGTATTTTCACAAGAAAACAATGCTCTGAAGAGTATTGTACTGGATAAAAACAATCGCAACATTCTCTCCAATGTGCTCTGCGCATAACTTGCAAGCCCAGACGATTAGAGCCCAAATTTGACTTCCTGGTTCTTCCTCCCCTGAGGGTCAATTGGCAAACCAGCTTAACGGCACATTCGCATCACCTTTTGTTTTGTCCTTTCACTGCAAGTAAGCCAAAGTCGATCTCCCTTCCAATAATAATAATAATAATAATCATCATCATCATCATAATCATCATAATAATAATAAGTAATCTAGTAATATATTTTGTAATAATTTCAAATCAAAGGTTACGATCAGCAGCAGGTGGACATTTTTTTCTGAAACTACATAGCTGTAAATTACATTGCGTGGTCAAATCTAGATGGCACAAGCTTTTACAGGTCAGACTAAAAAACAAAACCAAAAAAAAAAAAGTGTATGTCGTAATAACCTAATGTGCTGAAATAAGGAAAGACGTTTTTGAAATTGGTTTCAAAAATACATTTTGAGACACATAAAGCCATCTCTGATTCGAATTTGCTTTGACCAGTGTCAATTGTGAAGATTTATTTTTTTTTCAGATGTGTGGATCAAACTGCTAGTCATTCTCACTAATCATCAGCCAAGGAGTGGCTCTCTGTTTCCACAGACGTTGGTGACCCCTGTTAAGTTGTCCAACATTTCAAAGGTTTCATTAAGAGGTATTAAAAGGTTAAATTTAAACGGAGGAAAAGTCCCTCCTAACTCACACAACACTAGAGGGTAATACAAATAATCCTCCAATTTGTCCCGATTATCGGTATGTGTGCACCCATGAGCTGGCCACCCACCACCACATCCGACTTGTGTTCCCGCAGACGCTTCTGAAGTGCGGCGAGTCGTGCTGGTCTCTGGCCGAGCTAGTTCAGGCTGTGGTGATTCTGGCCCACTGCCACTCGCTGTGCAGCTTCGTATTTGGCTCCAACGCCGATTCGGGCCACCCGGCGCCTCCGAGCAAGTCCCCCAACGGCACTCCGCCCACCTTATGCGCCTTTGACGCCGCGAACGGCAACCCCAACGGGCCTCTGTGTCTTGACAACGCCGCCGAGCAAATGACGCGAAGATGGGTAAAAAAAAAAAAAAAATTGAAAAAAAGCTCTTCTACGAATTGCAGAAGTCCACACTTAATTGATGGCTAACAATTGTGGCTTTCATAGTTATGCATAACCGCAGTAATAGTGAAATCAGGTATAGAAATTTGCTCTCCATGTAGCCAATCAATATAATGAGCTTTGGAATTGATCGACTGAAATTCCGTAATTTTTTGACTGTATTTTAATCTGTTGAGATGACCTGGTAAATCCAAGCAAAACGGACACAAATTTACTTGCAATGAGCAGATGATGTTTTGTGCCCGTGTTTTTGCAGCATGCGAATCAGTCACCGCTCGCATTGTCCTTTTGTTTTTGTTTTGTCAGTCTGTGGACTCGAGTAGTGACGTGTTGTGTCTGAAAGAGAGGATCCACAGAGCCCAGGAGGAGCGAGACAAGCGAGAAGAGCGGATGCTGCACGCCCAGACGCTCCAGCAAGCCGGTAAACAACACAAACCGCTCTCCTTTCACTCACGTGCCATTCATTGGCACGTAAAAAAAAAAACATTCAGGGACAGCGGTTACTAGAGTGGACAGCTACGCAAAGCTTGTTTTCTCTGATACTAATTAAGACGAATGTCACAGTTGTGCATCAACCACTACAAGGGATCATTATGTTGGTTGCCATCCAATGTGATTTTTTTCCCATGCCTAAAGACTAATAACAGTTGATTTAAAAAAAAAAATTCTGATGTAGGTTATCATTATTTCTGCACGAAAGGGTTAAATTGACTGCTGTTTTATTGTTCAAAGTTGGATGTGCAATATGTGCCGCTTTGACGCGATTCCAGCGAGACCTCTGGGAGGTGTCTATTCTTCTTGCAGCAGTTCACTGTTATTTTCTTTTGTTTTTTTTCAGATGTTGAAGAAGACGACGAAATGATGTGCTTCGCGGACCCGTCGCGCTTTGTCACAGACCCCGATTTTGATTACCAGGATTTCGCCCGCAGGGACGAGGACCACTTCCAAGTATTTCGAGTTCAGGTGAGGCTTAACATGAGTGGAAGGCCGCAATTTGGATGGATAAGTGTTGTGACTTTTTTTGTGTGTGTGTGTGTGTGTGTGTGTGTGTGTGTGTGTGTCATCAGGACTACTCGTGGGAGGACCACGGATTCTCGCTGGCCAACCGCTTGTACTCGGACATCGGCCACCTCCTGGACGAGCGCTTTCGAAGCGTCACCGCCGTGACGTCGCCGCACGGGCCCGAGTTGAAGAGGGCCGTCTGGAACTACATCCACTGCATGTTGGGAATTAGGTCAGCCTTCGTCCTCGTGCCCAAACGTTCTTTGATTGTCGGCATGGAAACAGTGAGCGGATTCAAAGATGGTTTATGACTGGCGGCAGGTACGACGATTACGACTACGGGGAAGTGGACCGGCTCCTGGAGCGAGATTTGAAGGTGTACATCAAGGCTGTTGCGTGTTTCCCTGACCCCAGCAGAAGTTCGGCGCGTCCACTGGGCTGGGCTCCTCTTAAAACATCAGAGAGGGTGAGTCGCCTCTCAAAAGTGGACATTTAGTGTGGCATTCTTCCCTTCAAAATGAACAAAATTCTTTCCAAAGTTGTGAACAGAGAAGCACCAACATCCCTCTGCAACTTGCATAACTTCAAATATTTTTCCACATTCCCGTTATTCCCACTTTTCTCCCAATTATATATTGTCCAAATCTCAGTTATCACATTTTACTGATTTAAAACATTTTCACTCCCCCCGACCCCCCCAAAAATACAAATCCCAATTGAAGGAATTTGTCATAGCTACCTGCTCATTCTATATTTCTTGACTGATTGATTCAAACCATTCCAACTCGAAAACGTTCACAACATTCAGGACATCTTTGGAACTGTTTTACTCACTCTTATCAATTCCCATTTTTTTCCAAATTCCCAAATGAAAACTCATTTGACGTTTTTATCCCCTTTGTTCACATTTGTGAACCGATGCAATTTGAACGGACTGTCGTCCAGATGAGACAAATGCCCACAGCTTTCATGACAACATTTCAAAATGCAAAAATTTGACCTATTTACCTTCCTCCACATTTCTTGACGAATTCTTCTTGACACATCCTGCATTTCAACAATTCAAGTATTTCCGCGACTGCCCTTCAGTGTTCGTGAACAACTTCTACAAAATTGCATTCTCTCTTTCGTATTATAATTCAAGGTTATTATCGTCAACAAAAATGGATCAAATAATGAAAACTAAAATTGAAAAAAAATATTTTCGTTCTCAAAATAAAATAAAAATGAATGTTTAAAAAAATATGACTGAGTGAAACCACACTCGTTTTTTTTTTTTAAATGTTAATAAAGGGCTTCAGAAAGCACACCTCCTCAGTCATTTTCGAGGCTGTGGGAATGATTTTAGTATGTTAAATGACCACTAGATGGCAGGAGTGGCTTTGATCAGATCTTGTGTGTGTGTGTGTGTGTGTGTGTGTGTGTGTGTGTGTGTGTGTGTGTGTGTGTGGGTCGGGTGGGTTGGGTGTTTGAGTGTGGGACAAATCCGACAGCGCCAGGCTCAGCCAATTTGAGAAAAACGGCTGGTATTGAATGAGCTAAAATGATTTTAAAGTCATACAGTATATTATGTCACGTTTCTACTATACAATATTTACTCGTATATATATATTTTTATATTATTTACAAACAAGGAATAAAAACTAAAAGTAAGAAACGAACTTGCTCTGAAAACTAATTAAAACCAAATGAAAAAAAATGAATGAATTAAACAAACCTCAAATTAAATAACCATGACAAAAAAAAAATGTAACTATAATGACGCTGGTATTGTTTTCCATGGAAAATGTGCCACATGGCCGTCGCGATCACCTGGTCTCCGTCTTCCCCAGATCCATGTGAATTTACTCATCATGGAGGCGCGTCTGCAGGCGGAGCTCCTCTACGCCCTGAGAGCCATCACTCAGTACATGGTCGCCTGAGCGCTTCCCGCCAGCGCCTGCTCCATTTTTTTTTCTTCCTTCTCCATCGAGGTACGCCAGCCAGCCAAAAAGTGAGCGAGCGACAAGCTCACTGACGGCGGGACAAATCTGTGGCCATATTAGGCGCACTTGTGCTCCTTTATTTTATTTTTTTCTCCCAGATGTGCCACACCCCCTCCTCATCATCACTATGTGCAATCCCAATAAGACTTCAGACCACATTCACAAAAAAAGTATTAAGCTTGTGGGGGACATTTCAGGATGAAAATGCACAACAACTGTTACAGGTCAAGTTCATTTGACCTTCCGTAAACTCCTGAATACACAGCAATTATTTGTAGATTTTTTTTTTTTTTTTAAATCTACTTATCGCTTTTTTTCCCCATCCATCCATTTTCCAAACCGCTTGCACACACAAAAAATAGCTGGGGGGTAAAAAAAATTCTGGCCATTTTAATGTGCGTCAATTATTCAAGAATTTATTGGGGGACCGCGACCCCCGTTTTTTGTGGAAACCCCTGCTTATTTTTCCCCTGAGCCGCTGCTTATTTGCATTTTTTTCTTGGGGGGGGGGATAGCAAAAAAAAAAAAACATTTTTTTCATGGCAATTATGTTGATAATCACTTATTTGTGGATTCTTATTGGGAACCTGTCCTTTTTTTCTCAGGACAACCCCCAATCCACCCCACCCCCATATTCACTGTATGCATCTCCGGTCCCCTGTTTATTTTCTTTATATATATATATATATATATATATATCCAGTCTCTCTGTATCAATACAGCCCTCGATACAGAGAGACTGCAGGAGTGACAGAAAGGCATGGATGAGGCTTGGAAATTGTTCTGGATCGAATATTTGTTTGCGTGTTCCTGTCATACAAAAACGTTGAACAATGGTGCATTCAAAAGTTTTGAAAAGGTCAAATTAAAATCACACAAAGTGTTCTCGGGCATTTTAGGCTCAGCCTGAATTTCAGCCCAATATCCCCAAGTTTTTGTGCATAGTATACTGTCCGTCATGAACACTCTCCTTATATTCGTAGGTGTGAAGTTTTTGCCCAATGTGGACGAGTTGAATGTTGTCCAGGGACAATCCTCATTCACTGTTGTTTGAAGGACCCTTTTGGATCTCCAGAGCTGTTTTGTACAAAAAAAAGAGAACCCAACAACCTTAGTTTCTTTTTGTTGTTGTTTTTTTTTAAAGCACTTTTCAAAAAAAACTTTATATATATTTATAACGCGAGGAAGCAAGTGGAGAGCGGAGACGTGACGTGGGAATTTTTTTTCTTCCCACGCGTCCGAGGATTTTTTTTTTTTTTTTTTTTTAAATGGAAGACCTGCTGAAAAGTTCATAGTGACTGACTGAAAAACAAACACAAAAAAAAAAATTCAGAGTAAGCTTGTGCTTGAGCGCTTTGTGGTACACAAAAAAAAAAAAAAAAAAAAAACGAATGAAGTTGAGCCATCGACAAGATGATTGTCTTTGTTTTCCTTGCCCGTTGAACAAAATCTGTTTTTCTGCTGTATGGAAACACAATGCATGGTACCGTTTGCCAAGCAGAACGCGCAGCAAACTTTTTGTTTGTTTTGTTAAATGATTCTTTTGGATTTTGACAGGTTTTGTATGCTGGAGTTGTTGTTATTGTGCTCTGTAGGATTAGCAAGTGCTTCTCAAACTGGGGTCAGAAAAGTCATTTGCGAAAAAAATCATTTCAATGAAAGTGCATAGCTACACTAATAAATCATCACATAAATCTGACATGTTTGCGACAAAAAGGGCCTTTCTTTTGAAAAAACAAAAAGTGTATTTCTGGAAAACATTATTTTTTACAAAACTGAAAAGCGTATTTAATCTAAAAATAACCTTTTTTTTTTTTTTTTTTAGGATAGTCATCAGTTTCAAAATAAAAAGCGTTGAAGTGTGAAAATAAAGTTGCCTTTTTGAAACTCACATGTTAAAATATCACTTTCTACCCGTGTGAAAGTCTGGACCATCTCGTAATATTATGACTTCATCTTGAAAGAAATCTAATCTTATTCTGCGAAAATTGCAGCATTTTAGCCCGATAAATTATATCTGTTCTTTTCAAAATACTGAGATATTCTTCTCATCACATCAAAATTTGCTTAGTTCTAAAAAAAAAAAAAAAGAATTTGCAATCCTGACATTATGAGTTTATCTTTGGTAAAATATGTCTTCTAAGATTCTGAATTTTAAATACAAAATACATCATTTTCTTGAATGGATTCTGACTGTTTTTTTTTTTTGTTTGTTGTTTTTTGACAAAATTATTAATTTGCCATTGTAACATCATGACTTGATCGTGGAAAAATATCCGTCTATTCTGTTAAGATTTGTGACCTTTCATTCCGGCAAATAAATCTTCGTTCTTGTAAAACATCGAACTTTTTTTCGGGGCATGCTTGCAGCCTATCCCAGCCGTCTTCGGGCAGTAGGCGGGGGACACCCTGAACCGGTTGCCAGCCAATCGCAGGGCACACAGAGACGAACAACCATCCGCGCTCACAATCACACATAGGGACAATTTAGAGTGTTCCATTAGCCTGCCATGCATGTTTTTGGAATGTGAGATGAAACCGGAGCACCCGGAGAAAACCCACGCAGGCCCGGGAAGAACATGCAAACTCCACACAGGAAGCCCAGAGCCGCAATCGAACCCTGCACCTTTGCACGGTGAGCCGGACCTGCTAACCAGCCGACCATTATTAAACATTTTACTACTTTTTTTTTTAACTCTTGTTTTATAGCTTTTAAATCTGAATTTTGAGGCTAAAACAAATTCTTGGAAATAAATACGCCAGACATGTTGAATTGAACTCAGGAAAGCAAAATGGATTAAAGCAGTTTATTAACTCATCAAGTTTCCATTTGTCGCATCTCACTCGACTCGATAAGGACGAGGAAGGAGGGCGAAAACTACTTATCAAGATCAACCCATCAATCAAAAAAATCATCATGAAAATAACTGCTTTCTGCTCTCATCCCGTTAAGCTAAGTTCTAAAATACTGTGTGACCAGGGGACCGACTTCTCCAAGTCATCAAAAACATCATCAAAGGGGACTGACTAGTAGCTCAAAGGGACAAAAAAATCAAATGGAGATCAAGTACAAGTGGAGTGACTCCAAGCAAAAATAAAAAAAAAACCAAAACAACATACAATTCTGGAAAGCCCATGGAGCATTCATTCCGTATTCTGCTTCAGCTCCGTGTACTAGTACACTCTTTAGTTCTCGCTAGCGTGCCAATTCAGCACACTGCTCGAGTGATTGTCGAAATAGGAGTGTTTTTCCACTACAAGTGCCACTTTTGCTCTACTAGTTTACTACTAAAACCACTGTGCTGCACTAGAAACGCTACTCGGCCAACTGGTAGACGTGCCACGCACTAGAAACCTCTTTACCAAGGATATCCAATAATTGCTCAAACGACCGTTTCCAGCATTTATTCTACATCCTTGATTTCCAATGTGTACTAGTATACTCTTTGTCCTTTTGGACAACTTGTAGGACATGTCACTAGTGAGGCAAGTGTGCTGTCGTTCGCATCTGTATACTACTAGTAAGACAATCAACACTGTCTTACTAGTAATACTTGAGTTGAAAAACAAGCTTTCGTTTCTGCACACTAATTTGACATCGACTAGTTCCTCGTAAGGCAAAACGCGGCACTAGGAGAAGGATTTGCCTCTTGTACCACTAGTCAAGCGCTAGATGTTACTTTTAGAATTTCGTAGTACTATTAGTACTAGTACTAGTGAATCAACAGATTAGTCAAATGTCGCTTGTGCTCAAATATCAATTATTGTCTAAATTTGCCTGACTAGTGACACGTCGTCGTCCTACGAGGATGCCAAAGGCGTCCTAATAGTGCACAAAAGTGTCAAACTGCAATGGTACAAACATCATTGTCGACAGTCATTCATTCTCCTCGTGCATAGTCTCACTTGTCAGGACGAGTAACTAGTACGTGGCAGCGCACTAGTAGAATATTGAGTAAATACTCATATTGTTTTGCAATAGTCCACTATTATTGGACACTTCTGCACACTAGTAGAACAAGTACGGTTACGCGCTAGATCAGGGGTGTCAAATTCATTTTTGTCGCGGGCCACTTTGGAGTTACGTCATCCCTCGGAAGGCCGAATTCATGTTCAATCATCACATAGTATGATTACTTGTCCACAACAAATTGATGGATTACTAGTTTTGGAATCAGTCAATTATTTGTTTGTTGTTTGTTCACTTAATTGTTTAAGTGCGTGTAAACAGGGTCAGAAAATTCTTGCGAAATCTCAATGTTATTTATTACACAAGACATTTTGACATTTCGGTACAGATTTTAGAAAGGATCAAGGAAGTTGACGCACATGATCTGCTTTCGTGGGCCACATAAAATGACGTGGCGGGCCGGATCGGGCCCCCGGGCCTTGACTTTGACACCCGTGTGCTAGATGTTAACTAGAACTCGTGGAATTGAATAATGTCACACTTTGAAGCTGCCATATCCTACTAGTGTGCCGAATCGTCCGACTCATGAGGACAAAGAGCTTACTAGTACACAGGTGCACTAGTAGAACATGGAATTAACGCGGCAATTTCTCTCTCACACACACATGCGCACGCACACACGTCCAGTTCCATGTAGTTAACATTGCATACATCAATTCATCAAATGATTGGGATGTCACTAGTTATTGTGGGAAGGTTGAGGACTAATATATACGTATATAAAGAGGGGAGGGATTAAAAACATATATGATGAAACAAGTAAAAAGGATTATTATTGAGTCTTGCAGGTAACTTTCACCAAGGCCCTGATATGCATCCAAAATGACTCGTAGCACCACGCCAAAGCAAATAGAGTGCTTTTTTTGACTTTTTTTTAAAACCATTTTTTTTTCTTTAAACGTGTGAAATGATTGGTGAACAAACTGTACATGACCAGAAAATTAAATACACACACACACACACACACACACACACACACACACACACTTACACAAAAAGAGAACAATTTGCGTACACACTAGTAGCAACGTCATGCTAGTGTTTCCATCTTGGCAGGAAGTGAAAATGCCCCCCCCCCCCAAAAAGCTACAAATGAAATGCATAGCAGTTTTTTTGTTGTTTTTTTTTTTTTTAAGATGCCAAGGTTTCAAAAAGCAACAAACAATTTCCAGTCGCGGCAGAAAATTTAAAAATAAATACTTTTTTTTTCCTTTTGTCACATGATTGAGCTTGTTTTCTTCTTCTGAGCGACCCTGAGAGGTAACGGTTGTATGAGTCTTGTTTTGTTTTTTTTGTTTGTTTTTACCATTTCGTTTTGAGATGACTTATGTGTAAAAGCTAGAAAAATACCCCCCCCCCAAAAAAAAGCTTATGTACACTGAGACACTGTCGAGTTGAGTGCGCCCCCTAAATGCCATGTATATGCAAATATTAGTGTTCCTTTGGTAAGGTTTTATATATATACACACACACACACACACACACACACACACACAAATCTACATGCGCGCCCATTTTTACAAAAATAAGTATAGAAAAATTGCTGTTACAAATCTGAAAAATCCAACCCTCCGATGTAAAAAAAAAAAAAAAAAAATTAAAATAGCATCTCTATAATTCTCCAGCTATCTTGTATATTAAAGCTATAACCCAAAAAATATATATTTTCAAGTTAGTGAGGGTATGCGGCAAAATATTAAAACCCTTCGCGGTTTTTTTTTTTTGTTGTTGTTGTTGCTTAAAATTTCCTTCAAAATTCTCTGAATAAATCTGCATAGCGTGTCAATAGTTATGTGCAATGTGTGCCGAAATGTTTCAAACCAAAAAGAAAAAAAAAGTTGAATGTATGGTCCTGGTCATATGTTAAGTGCTAGAAAAAAATGCACACATGACAAAAAAAATTACAACAAATTCAAAAATTAGGTAGCAACATTTGATAAGAAGCCAAACAATCACTTGGATGGCAATTTAACCTCAAATGCCCGAAAAACATCCAAACAAATAACTTCATTTCATTAATTAGGATTTTTTTTTCAAATGATCCTACTGCAAATCAAATCTAAACGGGATACACACACGCATATTAATTTTCAACATGGAGACCCCATTTTGTCGATGCCGCAGTACCAAATGTGACCCCGCGCACAGGATGACTAAATCGCTCACGCTAGGCTAACAGCTAGCTTATCTGGTAATAGGAGACATCTTTATCGATCTCGCCCTTTCAACAGTGCTTGTTGTAACAAAGCGCTTTGCAGAACATTTTAAGATCCTGACGCCGAGGTCGTAGCTCCAGGATGCGCGCACGAGAATTTGCCATCATAAATATTGAACGGCATTTCACGATTGTCCAATTAGATCGGGGAGGAAAACCGAGGACGGTGCCGGTGTACTCAATTGTTGACTATCTGTCTGTGTCAATTGAGCGGCTTTATTATTTTTCCACACCACAGGTTAATCACTCGGGATAATTTTTTAGAGATGTCGATTAATCAGCCCTTAAAATGACTGAATGTAAAAGATGTAAAATGCTAATATTCTGTCTTTCCGTATGGGCATACCCTGCTTATTGGCCACTGTAAATATGAAACATATTTCACATTCACAATTGTTGGCCCAACCAGATCGCACCCCAAACACACCCCCACATCAAAAGATAATCTTTTTCAGAGAGCCGACAATCGGACCAATGCCAACTATGATCGGAATGAAACATTCAGCTTAAGTGCCCGTCATTTCATTTCACGTCAAAAGCACCGAGTCTGTCGCTCAAACAAACTCCGTTTTTGACCGTACACATCCGGATTTTCCAATCGTAGATATTGAACGGGTTTAACAACTGCAACAGTCAGCCCCGACTGTTTTTGAGTAGTAAATCCCGACACTCCACGCCACAGGACAATCTTTTGAGACATCCATGAAGAAGGCCTTAGATTGGGAAAGGGGAGAATGCAGAAATGTGTCCCGATTATCGGTATGTGTGTACCCCGCTTAATTGCTTTATACACCGCATGGAGGTAAAAACAAAACAAAACAAAAAAAACAACAGACATTGGCCAAATAGCAATTAGTGTTGAATTAAAAAAAAAAAAATTTTAAAAACGTTTTTTTAAAAAGTCATGTATCGTCTTGTGTGAGAAACAATCGTCAGCGTTCTCATTTTGTACCGATCTGCAGGCTCTTCCTCCTGCAGGGAAACTGGCCATTTCTTCAAAACACACACACACACGCACACACACACACGCACACACGCACAAAGCCTCCATCGAGAAGCCGACGGGGTACCGCATCCACCCGGAAAATGTTTGTGCGTAACATGTTGACAACTCGCAGGCAGAGTTGAGGAAGTCTTGATGAAGAAAATATCCAAGAAAATGGAGGAAGATGAGGAGGAAGAGGCAGGGGGTGGGTGGGGGAGGGAGCATGTGCATAGTCGGCGGTGGCGTTGGCACGTGACAAGAGGCCGGTCCGCGTGATGACGCGGTAAGACTTTTTGTCCTTTTTGGGGAGGGCCCAGTCAGGGAGGCGGGGTCTCTTCTCCTGGAGAGAAACATGAGAAAGTTCAGCAACGGAGGGCCAAAATCGTCAACGTTAGCTTTGAGTTTCATCTTTTTTTGGCAAGTAAAAATGGGAATTGGACTTTTCTTTTTGAAGAAAGTTAACCATTAATGGATAAAAAAAGAAAAATTCGAGAGATCATTTCTTTTTCATTCGCGGCAAAGGGGAACATTTATATTCAAGAGGAGACCAAGGGCAGAAAGAAAATGGAGCTACAAGACACCTTAGCAAGTGAAGAAAAAAAAAAAAGGTACATAAAAATACAAGTACAGTATTTATTAAGTAAGGAGGCAAATTTTATCCAAGAGGAGACTACGGGCAGAAAGTCAACAGAGCGCAAAAAAATTACGAAAAAGGAGGTAAATAGAGATTTTTGTTTCTCAGTAAGGAGACAAATTTGCTTAAGAGAAGACCAAGGGCAGCACGAAAATGAAAAACAGAAAAGAAACGCTGAAATGACGTTTATCCAAGAGGAGACTGAGGTCAGAAAGTATCAGTGCTAGCAAACGACAACAAAAGTTAAGAACTATTGCAAATAGTGGCATTCACTTCTCAGTAGAGAGACTATTTGATCTGCGTCCAGCAAGCACAGGGAGCACCAACAAATTAAAATACTGGTTAATTTCTTGGCAAGGAAACTAACTGAATCAAAGAAGAGACTAAGGAGAGAAAGGAAACAAAATGATGAAACGACTAACCAAGAGGATAACTAAGGGCAGCAAGAAAATGTAGCATCAACAAATAACAGAAAACGGATAAAAAAGGAGGTAAATTACTGTTAACTTTTTGGTAATCAGACAAATTTGAGGAGACTAAGGGCAGAAATAAAACAAACACTGAAAGAAAGGACTTTTATCCAAGAGTCGACTAAAAGCAACACGAAAAACAAATAATGACAAAAGAAAACAACAGAGGGCCAATACTGGTGTTTACTCCTCAGTACGGAAACAATTTGACCCTAGGGGAGACTAAGGGCAGTCAGAAAACAGCAGTCCACCCACCTGGCAAAGCCTTTAGCTGGGCACCCAGTTGTGGGCGGAGCCCTGCGTGGTGGCGGGCCCTGCATAGCCCTGCCCAGTGGGCAGGACGGGGTCGAAGTTGAAGTCGATACCGTCTCCATCCATGAGGTCGCTGTTGATGATGTAGTCCACGTCGCAGTCCAGGTTCTCGGTGAACATGTCCACGTCCAGGTCAGTGGGCAGCCGCTCCGGCACCGCCTGGAAGCAGGGCGGCGCCACAAATGGGCCCGGGCCTGGGCCGGCGCCCGACAGGGCGGTGTGCTGCGGGGCGGCATGCTGCACTTTCAGACCAGGTATCTGCAGCGGGTCCGGGGACATGCCGGAGAGGATCATGCCCAGACTAAGAGGAGCGTGGTGCTGGTGGTGGTGCTGGTGGTGCAGGTGGTGCTGCATGGGTGGCTGCAGGCTTCGAGGGCCCACCGCGTTGGCTTCCAGGCCTTTCCCCAGGAGCAGCTGCGTGGGTTTGGGCCTGACGCCCACGACCGGGGAGCCCAAGCCCATGAGGCCTGCCGGGGCCGGCACGAGCGGGTCCACCTGTGCCATGAGGACGTCACTCGGAGGAGGAGAGTCGGAGGTGAGCAGCGCCTCCAGGCTGGAGGGCACGTGGGTACCATAGTGGGCGGTGGTGTTGCCGTGAGAGGAGTTGAAGAGAGAGTTGCCAAAGGCGGGTGCGGCGTCCTTGCTGGCGGGCCCCACCGATGCCTGGGGCGGCGTCTGCGGCGCCTGCAGCTGATGAAAGGAGGGGAAGGACGCGGAGCCACGTGGCAGCAGAG
>NW_017805281.1:616129-620057 GCF_001891065.2 Hippocampus comes | reverse complement strand
GCCGTGCTGGGACTAGCGCCACCCTGCTGGCCGCTCATTAGAGTCAGCCCGTCGATCAGATCCAGCTCCTCCATGAGGGTCTCGGCCAGAGTGGGTGTCAGGGCGCTGGCGGCGTAGCGGCCAAGCAGCCCGTCCTCGGGGAGATTGTCGTCCTCCTCCTGCCCCGGCGCGATGGGCGACAAGCGCCCGCTCAGGGTGCTGGCGTTGGAGCTCGTGCGCGGCCGGAAGGAAGTCCACATGTCTGCGTCGTCCAGGCTGCCGCGGGACGACGGGCTGCTGCTGCTCACCCCCCATTTGGGAAACTGCTGGGACGAGTTGGGGCTGTCGGCGCCGGTCCCCGCCGCCACTGTTGCGCCATCACCCTGCAGCACCCCGCCGCCTCCGGGCCCCGCGCTCGCCTGCTTCTTGGTCTGCTTGGCGCGCATGCGGCTCTTCAGCAGCTTGCTACTGTTGTCCATTGAGGCGGCGCGGCGGCGGGGTGCTTTCCCCGTTTTGCCTCCTTCGGGGTTGAGCATCCACCAGGAGCTCTTGCCCGTCGACTCGTTGTGGACCCTCAGGAACTTGTTGTGCAGCGACAGATTGTGGCGGATGGAATTCTATCAGGAAAAGCAAATTTTTCAGGGAGGCCACTCTTCACATGTTCCCCGCATAATTATTATTCTCTGATTCACATATTCACATTTTTGGGGAGGCGCCATCCTGTCGAAGTGAGTTGAGGAGGTTCATGTCGTGCTTTGCTGTCATCTTATTGCATTTTAGTGGAATGGAATTATCTTGAAATAAGTTGAAGACCTTCATGTAGTGCTGTGCTGCCATCTTATGACATCTTAGCACCAAGGAACTATGTTGAAGTGAGTTGAAGAGGGTCATGTCGTGCTTTCCTGTCTTTTTATGGCATTTTAGCGCCATGGAATTATGTTGAAATGAGCTGAAGAGCTTCATGTAGTGCTGTGCTGCCATCATATGACATCTTAGCACCAAGGAACTATGTTAAAGTCAGTTGAAGAGCTTGATATAGTGTTTTACCGCCATCTGTTGGCATTTTAGGGAAAAGGAACTATGTCACATTGAGTTGAGGAGCTTCATGTAGTGCTTTGCTGCCATCATGGGTAAAGGAAACGAGGTCAAATTGAGTTTTAGAGGAGCCTTGCTGCCATCCTATGGCATCTTAGCACCAAGGAACTATGTTGAAGTGAGTCGAGTAGCTTCATGTGGTGCTTTACCGCCATCTTGTGGCAAATTTATCCCTTTTTGAGGAGGATGCCTCAATTTTAATTTCTAAAACATTACGAATTTCCACGTAACGTCTGTCAAAAATTGCACTCAAGGTGTTTTTTACTTTATTGGTTCACCTATTTCTCTATTTGCCGATAAACACTGTCAAAAAAATATATTGTTTTTACCTATTCCTCCATTTGCCTCAACACTGTAAAAAGAATACTTTTAGGATGTTTTACTTTCACCAATTTCACTATTCTCCGCCTTTCAAAAATGTACAAAATGAAGACATTTCTTTTTTAACAGTTTTCAACCTTTTTTTTTCTATCCTGTCAGTCAAAAAAATGCATTAAAAAAACTCGCAACTTAGTTAAACAAAGGACATGCTCACGCCCCAAAATGTTGTGAATAGGTGAATTCGCGAATAACCGATTCCTTTTTGTTCGACCCATCCAATATATAATTTCCCCCAAAAAACAAAAGCACTTTTTTACGAGCTGGCATCGACCCATCAGTTGAGCAGGACTGTTATTGTCTACCACAAGCGGTGCATGGGACTGACCTTCCACCCGGCCGAGCTGTTGCTGTCGCCCTTATCTCGGAAGTAAGGCACCGTCTTGACCATCCACTCGTAGATCTGCGCTAACGTCAACCTCTTATCGGGCGAGTTCTCAATGGCCTGGCTGATGAGGTCGGCGTAACTCTGGTTGCCCCATGCGTTGCGCCTGGACGAACCCTTGCGGGGTGTCACGCCGCCCACGGTGGGGTCGGTTGCTGCCCCTGCCACAGTGGCCGCCGCCTTCTCTGGTTCGGCCACGGCCGCAGCATGCCGCTGCTGCGAATCCGGCTTGTCGTCATCAGCTGGCGGTGTCCCGGCGGCGGACTCGGCGCCGTCTGGGGTTTCCTGCTTCACGGCCGAGATGTCTGGCCGGGGCAGCGGCCATGTGCATGAGCGGGGCCGGCTCTGTGGCTCGAAATCTGGGTCAATGGGCGGTGCCGGCAACTCCTCCATGGTGAGTCTCTCGTCCACCTCCACCTCTTGGCTACTTCCGCTCTACTCCAAAACACCGGAACTACTATCAACCCTCCAAATGTTTTTTATCCCGGGAAGGAAAACAACAATATACTGCGAGTAAACACTGGGGGCCTATAAAAAAAAAAAAAAAGACGTAATAATCTGGGCACACCAATCGCTCCAGTTAATCCTCAGATTGGAGATTAGGGAACCCAAATAATCTCCTTAATACTAACTATCATAAACCTTCTGATTTATATTGAAGAAGGGAACGGGAGCTCCTTTGTTTGAAATAATAGTAGTGAATTTCCCTTGCGCAAGCCAAAGAAGCAAGTACTCCAAGTACTTTGGAGTAAAACATGAAAAGTACTTTTTCAATTTTGCACACTACTTTTAGTAGTGGGGAGTTTGACAGTAAATGGAATAGTTTGTAAACAAAGTGATGGTGACCTGTGTTGCCAGTTCAATTTCCACTTGAGGGATTACGAGGAGTATAATAAATTAGACAAAAGAAATATTTAAAAAGAAAATGAAAAAAAAAACACTCAAACTAGCCTTACTACTTTACACTAACAGTCCAGTCAGGGCTGAAAATGAAGACAAACAACCACAGCACCAATTTAACCACTAGTGGGGATAAAAGTACGAAATGGTGGTGTGATTGATACGAAACAAGGGGCGGGTGAAATTGACTTACTAACTGTACGATACTACAAGAATCTCATCCAAAGAGCAGTGTTTTTAGGTGTGCACAATCCGCCACATGTCGCCATCTGCCATGTTTGTCCACTCGTGGCGCCGCACACGATGCCACGAGAGGCGGTTACAAAACGCCTCTGACTCCGCCGCCGAGGCCCCGGAGCTCGCCGCGCCGGGCTTCTTACCCCCGCGACGTGTTCGTCTCGACTTTCAACAAGTGGTCGTATAAAGGAAGCCCGTTCAGCGGCGGCGGTAGCGGCGTCTCGTCCCCCCGGGGTGAAGCTCCCAACTTGTTGGGAAAACAAGCCCGGGTAGCCCCCCGATCACGTTAGCCGCTTAAGCTGCTGCTACTCCGGAGTTTGCAACGCGCCGAAAAGTCCGCCGAGAGCCGCCCAGAACTCGCGCGAAGTGGCTGTTTAGAGGCGGCGACGTCTCGGCTGGAAGTTGTGGTCGTCCCGGTGGTCCGAAGATGCTCCCCTCGGATGTCTTGAATAGTTTGTTTGCGTTTGTTTTGTTTTGACTCGAGGCGAAGACTCCCTTCTGACGTCTGTTTACCACTGTCAAGTAAAACGTACTGCGCGTGCGCCCAGGTGCATTCTGGGAAATGGAGTCATTCGGCCGGGAAACGCGGGCGTAAACAAAACTTGAGCCTTTTATAGTGCCTTACGTAACCGTTCCAGGTACGTACAGTCCACGCGGGCCAATTAGGCATTAACCAGAGGTCATCGGCCAAAAATTGTACTCAAGTAAGAGTACTGTTATTTTAGAAACTAACTTGAGTACGATTTTTGCTCTAAAGTTTAGAGTAATATCACTTAAGTAAAAGTAAAAAGTAGTCTTCCAAATAATTACTTCAGTCAGTATTCCCTGACGTGATGACCAACTTTTGAGTAATTCGTAGAGCTTTTTTTTAACTCACCCTTAGCGTGGTCAAGCAAGAGATTCTAAATCCTTATGTTCATGTATATATACACATGTACAGATATATATATATAT